>NW_027556098.1:426978368-427195868 GCF_003287225.1 Phascolarctos cinereus | reverse complement strand
AGTAAAAGGCTTCCAGGGAGGGAGAGAAGGAAGAATGCCTAAATTTACTTGGGATAGTGATACTTGTCAAGAAAATTTCCCTGACATAAAGCTCAAATTTACCTGAATAATTGAAAGGCCACAAAATTATACAGTCATTCAACAAACATTTATTGGACACTTACTGAATGCCAGGCACTGTGGTGAATGCCTGATACTGAAAAGAAGGGAAAAAATCACAATCTCTTGTTGGTAGATTCTGCTCCCTTGAAGTATTTCTTACGGGAAAATGCAACCAGCCACAAAGACTGCTATAAAAATCTGCAGCCAAATTGATTAGAATGCTGGGGAAGATTCATGAAGTTTTATACTTCAAGCAGTTCTCTGAGATTTTTGCAGTCTGGTGCTAAATTCCCTGTTCCAGTAAGTAGGACTAACTTCTGCTCCAGGCTTTCAGTGGGAGATCATGTTTTTAAAAAGCCCTCCATGACACTTTCTTTCTTTTCAGTCATGGCCATGTTTGAATTACAGAGATAGTCAAAGAAAGGAAAACTTTTTCCTGCTTTGTAGGAATTTATGGCAATTATAAATGAATTAGAGATTCCAAATTATGGTTTATCTGGTAGATTTTGGAGGTTTGGAGATTAAGGAGATTGGAGATTAATCATTTTAAGTTTTCGAGGGAGATCTCTTGGAACTTTGAGTAATTCCAGGAAGTCACCCCATTCTCCTTGTCCTGATAAGGCACTTAGCAGAAACTTAACGTATCTTGGTGAGTTTTGAGGTACCACTTTCTAGAATTTGTTTTAAGGAAAAATAAGAATTAAATTCTGTGAAAGTTTCAGGGGTAAAAAGCACTTAGATCATTTCCCCCTTGAAGATTGGTAGAGTAATTGTTTTAGTATAATGCTGGAAGGCAGCTAGTTTAAAAGTAATCCCAGAGTAAAGAAAAAAATAGGTATGTGGTTTGCATTTCAAAATTTATCTGGAACTTTTTAGCAGCTTCTTATTAACTCATTTTTCACTATGAAAAGAGAAAAGCTTGTTAACTTAAAATGAGTAAAATTTAGTTAAGGTGTGGAAAGGGGGATTTCAGACAAAGAATGTCCATGAGGAGGGGCCACTCTGTTGCTTAGTCATAGACCCTGGGTTGATACTCACATTGGTGGGAAGGGAGGGAGGTGATCAGGAACTAGGAATGTCATCTGGGAAGACTGAAATAGAACTTCCATAGCTTTATCTAAAAGAATATATTAATTAGGTAAACTAGAGGCAAGGTTACCAAAGAAAATTAGAAAGAACCACATAGATTAGAAAGGTGAATAGACAAGATAATAATAAATAAAGGAGGGATTTTTAGAGGGGTGGGTAAAATAAGGAATAAGAGGATAAGGGGGTGAGATAAGGTAACAGGGATAGGGTGAAAAGAGAAGCTAAGAAGGAAAATAGTAAAAATAACTGGGCATAAAACTATATCTTATACTATTTACCAATTAAGGTCAAAATGGATACGTGACCTAGAGATAAAGAGAAATATTACGAGAAAATTATAAGAATACGGAACATTTCATTTATCAGACTTACAGATAGGGAAACAATTTATAAACAAACAAGAGAGAGAAAGCAAAATTAGGTGCAAAATAAATTATTTCAATCAGATGAATTAAAAAGATTTTGTACAAATAAAATAAGTGTAGCTAAGATCATAAGGAAAGCAGAAAATTAGGGGGGAAATTTACAGACTGCTTATCAGATAAAGATCTCGTATCTAAAATATATAAGGAACTTTGTCAAATCTGTAAGAATAAGAGTCATTCCCCAATTGATAGATGGTCAAAAGACATGAGTAGTCAGTTTTCTAATGAAGAGTTCAAAACATTTTATAATCATATGAAAAATACTCTAAATCATTATTGATGAGAGAAATGCAATGAAATATCATTTTAGACCTACCAGATTGGGTAAAATGATAGAAGGGGAGAATGACAAATGTTGGAGGGGATGTGGAAAAATTGATACCAATTCATTGTTGGTGGAATTGTGAGCTGATCCAACCATTTTTGAGAGCAATCTGTAATTATGCAGAAAAAATATTAAACTACCTATACCTTTTGACCCAGCAACACCACTAGTTAGTCTGTTTCTAAAGATAATTAGGGAAAAAGGAAAAGAACCTGTATGTTCTAAAATATTTTTAGCAGCTCTCTTTGTGGTAACAAAGACCTGGCAATTTCAGGGATGCCCATCAATTGGGGAATGGCTGAACAGCTTGTGCTATATGGTTGTGATGGAAAACTACTGTGCTATAGGAAATGAACTCAGTGATTTTAGAAAAAAAAAACATGGAAAGGCTTGCATGAAATAATGAAGATCAAAATGAGCAGAACCAAGAGAACATTGTATAAAATAACAGCAATATTGTTTTAAGAAGAACTTTGAGCAAGTAAGTAATTTTGAATATTATAAATACCCAAATTAACTCTAAAGGACATATGAAAAAAGACACTATCTGCATCCAGAGAAAGAAATGATAAATAGAAGTACATATAGAACAACTTCACATACATACACCTCTTAGCTTCTAATGGTAATCATCTCTAGGGTGCTGGGGAGGGAAGAAAAAAAAATTTACATGATAATTCTGTTGTATATTTGAAAGAAGTAGCAAGTTGTGCACAGGAGATTTGCAGTTTCATGTGCAATCATCTTTTTTATTGTACTATGTTATGGAAATGCTTGTTTTATTGTACCAATTAAAAATAAAATTAAAAAAACCATGCTTTTGTAAGCTCTTATGAACCCAAAAGGGTAACAGTATTACAGTTAATTGGGGTTGTTTAAAAAATTTTGTTCTAAACTACAAGGGAGAAATACAAGTAAAGCTTAGTTGTTTTTTTTTTTGATTAGGCATTGGGGTTAAGTGACTTGCCCAGGGTCACACAGCTAAAGGTTAGTTGTTTAGATAGTTAAGCATATGATTAAGAAATACTGTTTGTTGTTGCTGTTGTTGTTGTTTGTCCTTCATTCTTGAAGATGACCATGAAATCAGGAAGTTGATGTCATGACTTGCAAGTGAATCGGATTTAAGTGAGGCAGGGCTGTGCAAAGTCATCAGCCTCACTATCTCCTCTGGAGTCATCTGGGTCCAGTGGCAAGATATAGGTCAGGATGACTGGACATGGCCTCAGATGCAGTAGAAGACCTTGGCCTTTTGAAGCTAAAGCCTTTCCCTGGTCTCAGTCTGAAGTGTGAAAAAGGATTTTTCTTAGTAATCATTGTCTTGTAAACTCAGAGCTTCCCCATCCCCCCTTCTTTCAAAGTTCTGTCCTTCTTCAGAAGGACATTAAGATGTAATCTAAATGGATCTATTCCTGCTCATTATGTTGCCTAGATACATCTGGGAGAATGTTTATTCCTCCTATTGTTAAGACAGGTGATATGGAAATTAATGTCTCTGTAACCAGGACTGAGTGACCTGGGTCACATACTGAAAGACTCTCATTTTAATAGGGCTCACCTCCTAGAGTTGACTGGCATCCCTTGGAACAACTATTCTTTGAAGGGCATATAAGGCTGTACCCCAAAAATCCCAAATTGAGCTTGTTCTGAACTAGCCCACTTAGGGGGGACCAGTTTTGGACTGAACTCCCATGTAATGCACGTCAAACCAGCTTGAGAGAAATTAAACTGTGGACACACACACTCTGATTTCATTTGTCTCTTTCTTAGAGCTGATTCTGTTTCAAATTGTGATTCATTTGAGGGGTTCACAATAATGGTCCCATGATGCATTTATGGACTTGGATTTTGGGGTACACTTTTTTCATCCCAACAGATCTGGGTCTGGGTACCCCCCAGGACTTTTTCCTGAAGTCCTAGCCCTGAAGGTTGGTTAACTCTTTCCCCCCAAATCCCTGCTTTTTATCTATTGGACTTCCCATTTTTAGGTCGCAGTCCATTTTCTCTCTAAGCTAGCTCTGGGGGTGAAGACCACATGTGAAAAGTCTTCTCTGAAGGATATCCTCTGTAATTGGCTAGTCAGTCAGAGTAAATCAGCATGTGATAACTCTGAATTTTGACCAGTAAATTGTATTGTAATTGAATTGATTGCTTTAACTAAAAGATAACTCAGAGTAAATTGGCACATGGTGAATATTGATTCTAAATTGGTTTATCTTAAAAATGAACTAAGCCTAAGAAGCCAACAAGAAAATTAGATTCATGCACACTTTTCCTTGTCAAGCTGTTCCTGTCTCTCTCTGTGTGTATTTGTAAAATGTTTCATATTTGTGGTGACAATTTAAAATACAGCCAGATGGCCTAGCCATTCCAGATCTTCAAGTGTATTATAAAGCAGCAATCCTCAAAACTGCTTGGTACTGGCTAAGAAATAGAGTGGCGGATCAGTGGAATAGGTTCAATATGTAAGACAGCAGTCAATGACTATAGTAATCTGTTATTTGATAAACCCAAAGACCCCAGCTTCTGGGATAAGAGCCCATTCTTTGAAAAAAACTGCTGGGAAAACTGGAAAAGAGTATGGCAGAAACTAGGCATAGACCCAAATCTCACACCATATACCAAAATAGTCAAAATGGGTTCCTGAGTTAGATATAAAGGCTGATACTATAAGCAAACTGGGACAGCAAGGAATAGTTTACCTATCAGATCTATGGAGAACAAAAAGAATTCATGACCAAACAAGAGATAGAGAACATTATGAAAAGCAAAATGGATAATTTTGATTACATGAAATTGAAAAGTTTTTGCACAAAGCCAATGCAACTAAGATTAGAAAGAAGGTAGAAAACTGGGAAAGAATTTTTACAACCAGTCTCTGTGATAAGGGTCTCATTTCTAAAATATATAGAGAATTAAGTCAAATTTATAAGAATACAAGCCATTCCCCAATTGATAAATGGTCAAAGGATATGAACAGACAGTTCTCAGATGAAGAAACTAAAGTCATCTATAGTCGTATGAAAAAATGCTCTAAATCATTATTGATTAGAGACGTACAAATCAAAACAACTCTGAGGCACCACGTCACACCTATCAGATTGGCCAACATGACAAAACAGGAAAATGATAAATGTTGGAGAAGATGTGGGAAAATTGGAACACTAATGCATTGTTGGTGGAGTTGTGAAATGATTTCAACCATTTTGGAGAACAATTTGGAACTATGCCCAAAGGGCTATAAAAATGTGCATATCCTTTGACCCAGCCATAGCACTTCTGGGGCTATATCCCAAAGAGATCCTACAAATAGGAAAAGGACCCACATGTACAAAAATATTCCTAGCAGCCCTTTTTGTGGTGGCAAAGAATTGGAAATTAAGAGGATGCCCATCAATTGGGGAATGGCTGAGCAAGTTGTGGTATATGAATGTAATGGAATACTATTGTGCTATAAGAAATGATGAACAGGCTGACTTCAGAAAAATCTGGAAAGACTGGTGCTGAGTGAAATGAGCAGAACCAAGAGAACGTTGTACACAATAACAGCCACATTGTTCAATGACTAATATTGATAAATTTAACCTTTCCCAGCAATACAAGGATCTAAGATATCTCCAGAGGCCTCATGATGGAAAATGCTATCCACATCCAAAGAAATAAAATAAAATAAAATACAGCCAGAAAAAACTCTAAGAAACTTCTAAGGTTTGTAATTAGAGAGAAAACATTGGCTTTCAGTGAGACATTAAGACTCTTTTTTTGGGGGGGTGGGGTGGATCCCAACACTATCCAAGCTGAGATACCATAATACAGTTAGATAATGAGTAATGGAATCAAAAAGCAGGGAGAGATTCTCTCAAAATTTTAGTGGAAGGTGGAATCAGTTAACAAACAGGTTTTAGACTGATAAGATCTGATATCACAGCGATGTGTTTAAAACTGAAAAAAAAATAGTTTTTCTGTTTTTTAATCATTAACATTATAAAAGCTGTTGTGAAGGGTGTGGAAGAAACACAGCTCTCTTGATTTGTAAATTGTTAATTTCCTCAAGATTCTAACAGGATGAAGAAAAGCAAGAGAAAAAGTGGGGTAAGTATAATTTTTTTTTAAATTTGGAGTGTAAAGTAAAATGGAGGTAGTGTGAGTAATGGGTTTCAAAGATTAGGAAAGAGAAATAAAAGTTTGAGTGAAAATATGAAAATTTAGATTTAAATTTAAATTAAAATTTACTCTAAATTTGTAGTAGAAAAAAATTTTTTTAAATGTTAGATGGGGGTGAGGTAGTCTATAGCAAGCCCACTTGCTCTAAGCCCTCCCATACTCGGATAGTTGTTCTGGGTGTCTTTGTTCCAGCTTCAGATGGTTTAAGCATGTTGAAGGGGTATGAAGAAGTTTGATTTTGTTTTAAGTAGAAGGATTGAAAATGAAAATTTTATAGCTTTATTCAAAAACTGATAAAATCATAGAAGGTTAGAAGGGATTATGTCTGCCTGCTTTTCAGGATAAACCTGTAGAAAGGCCTCACTAATCTAACCTTACATAAATATTGGCTATGGTAAAGACGTTGGTTATTGCGATTTGTGGTTATTACATAAAATCTTAAAATGTTTCCCTCTACTGTTCTGACTGAGGGAAACTGGCTACGCCTTGTAAGCATTGATTCAAATTCTTCAGGTCTCTTTGCCTGGGCCAAACGCTTTAGCTAATCTGGGTTACTGGTGATTTCAAATTGTTTGTAAAACTTTATATACAGCCATGTGTCTTTCTAAGGGAATGTATGGATATTTCCTTTCAAAGGACCAAGAGTATTGGACTTAAAAAAATTAAAATATTTATCATTAGCAATTATAAATCCAGATTTGATTTGATTTAAGTATATTTATCTCAGTTCACTGTTCTGTAAGGGGATAATAGTGGAACCCACTTCCCAGGGATGTTGTGAGGATCATATGATTATAAAATGACTGACATGTGCTACACAACATTATTATTATCTCTCCAACTGAATACTTTTCTCATACCTGATAACTTTGAAGTAGTTTTAAAATACCAAAAGTAATAAGATCAGTAATTTCTATATGTGATAATATGAAAATGCAATTGATGTCATCTGAAGTATAATACGTGTGTTATTACTGTATTTCTTAAGACAATCTGATGCTGGCTAAGAAATAGAGTGGTGGATTAGTAGGATGGATTAGGTAAACAATACGTAGTAGTAAATGACCACTATAATATAGTGTTTGATAAACCCAAAGATCCTTGGCAAAGATGCTTTTGGCATGACAACTCAGTATTTCTTTTTAAAAAAAAAACTTCTAAGACAAGAGGGAAATGGTATGGTATAAATTAAGTATAAGCCAAAATTTTACACTATATATCAAGATAATTTCAAAATGGGTACATGATTAAGACATAAAGGGTGATAACATAAGCAAATTAGAGGAGCATGGAATAATTTACATGCCAGATCTACGGATGAAGGAAGCGTTCAGGACCAAACAAAAGACAGAGAACATTACAAGATATAAAATGTATCATTTTGATTGTATTAAATTAAAAAGGGTTTGCACAAACAAAACCAACACAAGATTAGAAGGAAAAGAGAAAGCTGTGAAACAATTTTTACAAGTGCCTCTGATGAAGGCCTCATACCTCAAATATATAGGGAATGGAATCAAATGTATAAGCACACAAGGCATTCCCCAATTGATAAATGATCAAAGGAGTATGAAGGCAGTTCTCAGATGAAGAAATCAAAGCTATCTGTAGTCACATGAAAAACTGCTACAAACCACTGTTGATGAGAGAAATGAAAATTTAAGCGACTCTCAGGTACCACCTCCCACCTGTTAATATGACAGAAAGGGAAAATGATACATATTGGAGGGGATGTGGGAAAATTGGGGCATTAATGCACTGTTGGTTGAGTTGCGAACCCATCCAATCATGCTGGAGAACAGTTGAGAACTATGCCCAAAGGGATACCAAATGTGCATACCCTTTGATCCAGTGATGCTATTATGAGGGCTGTAGACAAAGAGATCACAAAGGGAAAAGGGATCCATTTGTACAAGAGTATTGAGAGCCACATCTTCTGCAAAGAATGGGAAACTGAGTCACTGCCCAACAATTAGGAAATGGCTGCCCAAGTTATGGTATGATTGTAATGGAATCTATGAGAAAGGATGAGCAGGATGATTTCAGAAAAACCTGGGAAGACTTCCACGAACTGATGCAAAATGAAGTGAACAGCATCAGGGGAGCATCGTACACATTTACAGCAATATTGTATCATGAATAACAGGAATATTTTAGCTGATCTCAGCAATACAATGATCCAGGACAACTCTAAAGGTCTCGTGATGAAAACTGCCATCCACCTCCAGAGAAAGAACAGATGGAACCTGGAGGCAGACCAAAGCATATTATTTTTCACTTTAGTTCTTTTGGTTCAAGTCTTTTTCCACAAAATGACTAATTTGGAAATATATTTTGTATA
Organism: Phascolarctos cinereus; assembly: GCF_003287225.1. Taxonomy (NCBI): domain Eukaryota; kingdom Metazoa; phylum Chordata; class Mammalia; order Diprotodontia; family Phascolarctidae; genus Phascolarctos; species Phascolarctos cinereus. The sequence goes on along the minus strand of NW_027556098.1, from coordinate 427,187,425 downwards.
TCACTGTGTATGTGTAACCTACATTGGATTCCTTCCATTTTCAGGGAGGGTGGAGGGATAGAGGGAAAGAGAGAATTTGGAACTCAGAATTTTAAAAAAAAATTAAAAATTGTTTTACACATAATTGAAGAAAAATATTATTTAAAAAGGAAATTATATAGAGTGGCTTATAGATGCAGCTTCAATACATTGATATGAGTTAACTTATCAGGTATTCACTGTATGTCTGAAACCCTGGAATGTGGTTAATTTTAATTTCTAAGTTAAGAACAAATTAAATATAACTGCTAGAGAAACATGAGAAAAATAATCATACTCAAGCAACAAATTATGATTAGTTAAACTTTGCTATTGGTGGAAAATTTTCTTAGAACTGTGACTTTGTTTTGAATTTTGATCACAGGGAATTATTGTGGGAATTGAGTGAACCACAGTGACTTCATCTTGTGACTAAATTCTGAATCTAGCTTAGTTCCCTTTCTATTTATTTATGGGTCCAATTTCTGCCTAGTGAGAAAACTTCATTCAATTATGAGACTTGGAAGAAAACTCTACTGCATTGTTAAAACCTAGTCCTGCATGGCTGAGAAGCTGCACTACCACTCCCTGTTGTTTAGAGACTTAACTAAGGACTTTGGCCACACAACCAGAAACTCAGTCAGATCCAATGATTGACACGAGGACTTTGCTCATGATTATACAGCTCAAGCAACCCATATGTCTTATCTAAAAACTGTTCCCATACTAGTCAATTACTGTTGGCCATCCTCCTTTTTTTGTTCCTTTGATTGAATCTAGACAACTGTAATCGAAAGGATTACGTACTGCGCAGATTCCATTTAGGTTCGGATCTCAAGATGGAATGACACACACTCAGGATAAACTTAACAAATAATCACATTTATTTACAATGATTAATAATGATCACAAACCACACAAGCAATAAAGGTGAAAATAACATTCAATGCAATAAGTAATAATCAACATAAAGGAAAGTAGGAATAAGAAAAGAAAGGATGCACACTCACTGACCAGGCGAGCTCAAATACCTGATAGACCAGGGAGACTGGAGAACAGCCAAAAGGTCTGGTCAGGGAGGCCACAGGAGTGGTGTCCCGCTCCAACTCAACGGTCTGCTTCTGAACACACACACACAACAGAGATTCGGAGTCCCTAACTCTGACATCGAAGTCTCTAAAGATCCCTTTCCAGATGACCCCTTTTATATCCATGTAAACCCGGGAAAGACGATCTTGATATTTTGTTTTGTGTACGTATCCTTGGTGAGCGCTCATGTCCAGGCACACACACATCTCTAACAAAAGTTGGGGCTTGATCAGAGCCCCAAAATACCTGTTTGCTGTGTAAGTCTCCAAGGAGGGATCAATTCCTCGGACAGTCACGCACCTTTTCTCGAGAAAACTGTTCCTTGAGATAATTTGCTTTCCCAGGTAACACAGTTTGTTGGTTATTTAATGTTTCATCTCCACAGTCACCGGCCATCTATCTTTATGTCAGGTCATAAGGCAGTTACACTGTTAGGTCATGAGACAGTTACACAGGGGGCTGGGGAGGATCTATCCTCCTCAGTTTCCCTTTCAACAACTGTGGGGTGTAAGACGGCACTTTCCCCCCTGATTTTAGGGAATTATACTTGTTTGTTCTCCCCTCTCCCAACCCTTGAAACTCACTCATCCCTCTCCCAATTCAGAATCCTCTTTCCCCTAATGAGAAATCAGATTACCTAATCTGGTATCCTGGTTTATATCCTGCTAATTATTTGCTTTTAATGATTAAAAAAAATCTTTCTTCCCTTGAGTTCAGGCTCCAGTTCCTAAGCTGAGGTGGCCTGGTCCCTATTTGTTATGCAATTGAAATGCATTGCTTAATAAAACAGTATTCACAGAAGCCCAAACCTCTGTGTCCTCAGTTATTTCATCTTTCACCTGCCACAACACAGAAAAAAATCAACTTCATGAATAGAAGTTGAGGAGAGGGGGCTTGCTTAGAGAGTAAGTATTCTAAAAACAAGGTCAGGTGTGGTCAGCGTGGGCAGCAAGCTCAATGAGTCAACAGTGGGACAGGAACCTAAAGATACTCATGACATCCGGGGCTGAAGATAGAGAGGCAGAGCTTCCAGGATGAGGGGATCGGCAAGCCCTCTGTTCTCCAACCTGCTCCAGCCTCCTCTGGAGGATTGGGTCCAGTTCTGGGCACCACAGTTCAAGAAGAACTTTATAAACTGGAGAATGTCCAGAAGAGGGCCACCAGGGTGGTGACACGTGAGTCTGTGATATATGAAGATCACTGGAAGGAACTGGACATGTTTTGGCTGGAAGAAAGAAGAATGGGGAGGGAGGGAGGGGGAAACTATAGCTGTGCTCAAGTATTCAAGAGCATTAATGGGAAGGAAGAGAAAAATAAGCATTTATTTAGCAGTTACTATATACCAGGTGCTGTACTAAGCACTTTGTAAGTATTTATTTCATTTAATCCTCACAGCAGCCCTGGGAAGCAGGCACTGTTATCTGAATCTGACAACCAAGGAAACTGAGGCAGACAGAACAAATAAGTTGCCCAGGGTCACTGAGGAAGTGTCTGAGGCCAGATTTGAACCCAGATCTTCCTGACTCCAGGACCAGTGGCCTAGGAAGGCCGCAGGTCCTCCCCACATGTGGCCAACATGTGGCTGGTATTCCTGGGTCTGTTCTTTTAAATTTTTTCCTTTCCTGTTTTAGGTGAAAGCATACTGGAGACAGTGATAGCCTTAATCATTTCACAAGACTGAGTTAACATTTGCCAGAAGTCTGGGAGCTTAGGTCTCATCTGTGCAGGATTTTCTAGAAACCAGACAATGAGGAGAGAGGTGCTGAGCAACCTCTGTGACGAAGAATAGTGAAGGAGGCCAGAAGGAACATGATCTCTTAGGCCCCAGAGAGCAGAGCCAAGAACCTTGAGGGGGCATTGCAGAGAGGAAAATCTAGGTTTGAAATCAGTAACACCTTCCCAACAACTTGATTGGGTCAGAAGTGGCCTGCGTAGGCTACCTGTCCTTAGAGATCTCCAGGCCATCTGGAGGGTGGCTGACTGAGTTGAGTAGTAGGAATTCCTTTTCTGTAGAGGGTAGATTCGTGGGTTCCTGAGTTCTCTTCCAACTCTCACATTTGATGATTCTAGGATTGCTGATTTTGGGAGTATATAGGGACTGTGCAGTATGGTCACTTCTGAGGTCACCAGGCAAAGCTGAGGGGACAGCAGTCTGGGAGAAGACCTCTGGAGGCTTTCCAGATTCCCTAAGACCTTTCCAGAACCAGGGTTATGGACCATCCCTCTTGTTGGCATCATGGTCTTATTTATAGGCCCTGAAAGTACTTAATTGGTGAAAGAGTTGAGGGGGTGTATGAGCGATCCATTCAGTTGCCTTATATGCAATGTAATGGTGAGGCCATTTCTGGGAACTGGACAGTTTCTTCAAATGCAGGGCATGCCCATGGCGTTCTTTACATGTCATTATTCCCAGGAGGAATTTGGATGATGGGGCACTCCACAGTATTTCCCTCCCCAAGGATGACTGTGAGTGGTCTGTGCATTTGGTTCATTACTGACGGCTTCTTCTGAGCCCTGCTAGGGGTTCCTGCCCTTTGAGTGGAAGCCCAGACAAGAGCCATGTTCTGAGTTATTCTCCTAGTAAACTCTACATCGTCATTGATTGAGGCATAGAGTGCTTGTTTGGGTAACCCTTTGGAGAGGATCTTGCCTGAGGAAGCCCAGAGAGAGGGAGGCTGAGTCATGGGCCAGCTGGTCCCCGGTGGAATGACCTGCCTTCACAAAACCTGAGCTTCCCATCGCAGGGGAGGTAGAGCTCTGGCCAAATGACTTGTTTTCGGGGATCTTATGGTTTCTCAGGAATATTTGCTCATGTAGGAACTGGCTTGGATGACCCCAACTTATTTCTTACTGAGAGAGTCTGTGATTCTCTGCCCATTCCCTCCATAGTCCTGACAGCCCCAGAGGAGGGATGGGGAGGGGAGAGTTAGAGGAGAGGGAGAGGAAAGCAAGAGTGATGAAGGAGTCTGAGGGGATAGAAGTAAAAAGAGCAGGGCAGCACTGTGCTCTGGAGGCAGGGGACCTGGATGGAATCTTGCCTCAGACTCTTAAAATCCCTTCAGCTCCCCGAGACCAGCTTCTCATCCTTTCTAAGCTGGGGAGGATACTTGCAGTGTGCACCACAGAGGTTTGTTGGGAGAGTGGAGGGTGCTTGGTGAGCTTTGAACAGACAGAGAAATGAGAAAGTCATTCAATTAAGAGCTGCCTTATAGGGAAAACTCTTCTGCTTCTCCTACAGCCCTTGGCCTCCTGTCTCCCTTGCTCCTAATCCTGTCCCAATGCCTGCCACTAACTCTGTCTTGGCGACTCACCCATCATTGTCCCACAACTCAGTGCTGCCCTTTTCTGTTCTGCTTTTCCTTTGGTACAGCTCATTTTTGCCCTAGAACAAGAGCCCTGGCCCCAGTGGGGTGTCCCAAACAGCTCTTCCTTCAAAGAGGACACAGGATACAATGGAGAGACCATGGTGTCTGCATTACAGTTCTGTTCTGTCTGTGTTTGGGGAGCCTTGTGACCTCTGATAAGTTCCTTCTCTTCTGGAGTCCCAGGGATTCTATTTGTACCTCGGGTTCTTAACCTGGGGTCCATGGACCTAAAGAAGAGTCTGTACAAGGCTTTCAGGGGATCCATAAACTTGAGGGGGGAAATACATCTCTGTTTTGCTAACCTCTTACTGAAATTTGGCACTCATTTAAATCATTTAAAAATCTCCTTCTGATAAGGGGTCCACAGGCTTCATCAAGCTGTCTGTCAAAAGGGGCCACAACACATCAAAGGTTCAGAATCTGGGCTGTCGCAAGACAGAGACTGACCTAGCTGGAGTCTGAAACCGTTCCTTCCCTAATATCTGAGGGCTGGGATACAGGGGAACAGCAGAAAGCTCACCACTTCTAGATTCCCTCCCCCACTCCTGGCTCCCCACCTTGCTCTTTACCTGACTTGGGGTAGGTCATTATAATGACATCTTTGTCCTGAACCTCTAACTCATCCCAGAGCCTTTTGACTGCCTCCACATCATGATTCTGGGAATGAAGGAGATCCCCTTAACAAACATGAATTTGTCTGGATTCTCTGTGAAGGCTGACCTTTCCTGGCTGGGCAACTGATCTCTCTAGGATACTTCTCACCACCTCTTCAGGTCCTACTTCCTTGGCTCTGCCCAAGTTCCAGTGAACCACAGGCCTGTTCAGTACCCAGAGGTCAGAGTGGTGTCATTAAGTGCCTTAGAAAACTAGAAGGTGGATATAAGGATGGTCAAAGCTAATGGATCTGAATCCCTGAGGCTTTCTTCTGGCAAGAGCACCTGAACCTGAAGACACAGGACAAGAAAAATAAATATTGGCTGAATGAGGCAATTGCCATGAGGGTGCATGTATCTTTCAGATTACCTGAGGGCTATCATGGAAAAGAGGGATTAAGCACAGTTGTTTTGGCTCCAGGGGCTGAGAGCAACGACCTGATTTGGACAAGATGTCCAGATACATTTCCTTATGATTAGAACTGTCACTATTACTTATCATTCATAAGTAATCATCATAAATTAGCTTTTTGAATATTATTTTAATTTTTCCGATGACATGTAAAAACAGTTTTTGTCTGTTGTCTGTCTAGGTGCTGTATTGTGAGCTAGATACTGTTCGCTTACCTAGTAAGATTTAAAATGCAGCCAGCCAGAGACTTCTACGGGCTGCAGCTAGAAAAACAGAGACCCGTCAGACTCTTTTCCTTGTGGTTCCTGGCCTGGCCAGCCCAGAGTTACAGTGAAAAGTTAGATATAGCTGAAAACATCTTAGTAGATTCTGGAAGTTTTGAGATTAATCATTAAGAAGGCTGGAAATTTATCATTTTGGAATTGCAGGAGAAAACTCCTGAGACTTTTGGGGTAATTCCACGAGCTCACCGTCTGCCAAAACACCTCCACACAGTCCTGATTGCTCAGCATTCACTGTGCCCTCTCCAGAGTCAGGAGTGTGTCTTAGTATGGGGATTGTGAAGAGACCCATGGGCCCTTGTCCACCCCTCTCATCCCAGGTCAGATGAAGAGAAGAGAATGCTAGAAAATTGTAGGGAAAACTCAAATCACCCTTCCCCACCTGGCAAAAGGAGGGGAGGGGTATCAATCATAGACTGGCAGTGGCCCTCACAGCCCTGTGCCCCTGGGTACCCTGTAGCCCACCCCTCCAGGCAAAGCCTGGAAATATTACCCAGGTTCTATACAGTCTGCCCACCCTATCCCAGCAGCTGCAAACCACTCCAGGCTCATTAAATTCTGCAGCAGTGGGGAGGGGAGAGGAGGACAAGTAAGGTCTATAGTGAACATTCCTTAAGCCCTGCTACTAAGAATTATCACTACAGGGAAGGCCCTGGCATTAGCCACCCCAGCCCCCAGGCAGTGCCCACTGCTGCACCCCCCCAGCATGTAGCTGCTGCCTGGGAGAATCTGGGTGCCCCTGGCAGTGCCTAGAAAGGTGAGAACCCAGCCAGCCTCTGCTCTTGGTAAGCCCCACACTTCTCTGTTCCAGTTGCAAAATGTATGGAAAGCTATTTTATCTCTGTTTACCCAATTTCCTGATATGTAAAGGGAAAAATAGTAATGGTTGTTGTTATAGGATCAAAATGATATAATGATTGTAAAATGTTTAATACAATGACTGGCAGGTGCTGGACACAACATTGTTATTATCATCTATCTAGTTCAATGTTATTGTTTCATGCTTCATAACTTGGAGGAAGTGGGTTTTAAATACCAAAAGTAATAAGATCAGTAAATTCTATATGTGATAATCTGAAAATGCAACAGATGTCATCTGAAATTTACTGTTTGTGCTATTACTGTATTTCTAAGTTGTATTGTATTTCCAAAACTCTCTTTGATTGTAAAATTTAAGAGACCGTTGTGAGGTAGAAATGGTGTTAAAGCAATTTTAATCTAGATTTTGTTGCATATGAATTGAGCCTTTTAAAAGGATGTGATAAAAATAGATGATTTGAAAACTGTTAAATATTTAGTGAGGTATATTTGGTTATAAACAGGTAATAATAATAATACTGATATTTACTATGGTATCAGATTCTTTATTTGAAATCTTGGCTATTATAAAAATATATAAGGTGGTTTAAAGCTGTAGTTTCAACATATTAGTGATGACATGAATGATTGTCTGTGCAAAGTGATTCGGAAGTGCATTCACCTAAATTGATAATGGCTTGTTTCAAGTTTTAAATGCATAATGTTCAAAGTATTGTTACATTTCTAAATTGTATAATTTGGTAAACAGTTGCATCAGCAAGTGTGGAATTTTCCTTTTCAGAAAGGAAATAGCACAGTTGGGAAGTAGAATCAGGAAGATCCTACCTAGGCTGTGTCCAAGGTTATCCTCAAAACTCTTCCCAGACACAGACATCCACCTTTATCAGTTCTTAACCTACAGCACATGACATTCTGCTATTGGCTTCATGATATATGACATAACCCCTCTTTTTTCTTTTATAGCGTATTTCTATAATCAAGAAGTTCCATAAGTGCAATACTAAATGTATTAAATAATAGATGGATACTGGAACATCCCTGAGTTACTATAGTTGGATGCAAGAATGAATAGCTTACAATTTTAACTTACATTCATGGCCAAATAATAATACAGGGATAACATCTTCCTAAGGAGGAAATGATTAGACCAAATAATAAGACAAAGATGTAATGTGATAGATGTCTAATTGCATAGGATAATGACAAGAGTAAGTGAAATTATTTCTCCTTTATTAAAGGATCTGTCTGATGATTTTAAAAGGCAGAAGAGTTCATTTTATGGTTGAACCCTCACATTTTAAAAGATCCTCATACCAGGTGCAGGATTTAGGTAAAGACAGAAACAGCAGATGCTATATAAACTGAAATTCTCTGAAATTTCAAAAATGAAGAACCAAATTTAAGTGATTACACTAATTTATATTAAGTCAAAATTATCTAAGAACTTCTAGATCTGAACCAGAGAAGCAGAACTCCTTTTTAGAACTGTCCTCAGAATAAAGCCTATTGTCAAAGAAAGGATATTTAGGGACCAGATAACTACATAACACACCTGGGATACGAAAGGTACTGCGTTTAAATAGACACTGGGAATAGGTAACTGGGATACAAGGAACTTAATGTTAGTTAACATTGGTGATAACGATTGCATTGATTTGTATGGTTCATATTTAAGTTTTCCTGGTTACCTTGGTGACATGTGTATCTCTTCTAAGAGCCCCTGTTGGTTCTTTCTGATCACTCCTACAGCTGCCGACTTGTGGATGTGGACTCGGGGATCATCCCTCCTCTCTCGTTGCCAGGCATCTCTTTCACAGAGTCCTCACAGTCACTCCTTACCCCACTTCACTGCCCCCTTCTGTGCTGCTCACTTGCGGTAACCCTGCTTTGACGCGCCCTACCTTTGCCCCTTATCAGCTTGGAGTAGCTAATGATGACTTGGGTCTTCCTCTTATTCCCACAACACAAGTGGGGAAAATGGAGTAGGACCAGCAAAAGTCCTATATTTCCCCCAGAGCAGTGAGGCCCCATCCTTTCCCTATATCCTGATTAGGCAACCCTTTCCCCGATATTCTTAGCCCTATATGCTGAGCAGACAACGACTTCCCCATATGCTGAATAGGCAACCTCACCACCCTGTAGCCCACCCTCTCCCCAGTGACCTTGTGGTCAAGGGACTTTCCCAAGACTGCATAAGCCAATGAGACTCCTCAATGCCCGATAGTAACTTATGTGATGTCAAAGTCCCCATGTACATCTGATGAATATGGTAATGAAGGGGCTCTCCAGAGTGAAAGTATAGCTATTTCAAGACAGCCACTCAGAAGACCCAGGACAGTGCAGATGCAAGTCTTTTTTTCATGTGTGCAGCACAAAGATTATGCCATAGCAAATTCCCATAAGTTAGTCCCCTTTCAGCTCTGATATAAGCAAGTCCCCATTCCCCTTCCACCCAGCCAAGCAGTGTCCTGAGCTGCTGGGCTCCATTTGCTTTCGTGATAATAAAGCCCTGCTTGGAAGGACTCTGGCCTTGGGCTTCTTGCCGACTTCAAACTAGTTCTCTCACTGCAGCAGTATATGAGAGATTTTAATGGTTACACGTAGCATGTTACTTATCAAAGCTCTCCTAATCCTCCATAGCTGTCTGTATTGGCCTTCAAATCAAGCTATAAACATTTTTAATCTTAATCTATTTACTTCCACAGAAGTCCAACTTGTCCATCTGAAACTAGTATACAGGCACCCAGGACAACTGTGCAGCGACAAGCGGGGCCTGGCCCACATGTCCTTGCTACTGCCTATGTCCTTTATGTGTCCTCAGATCTTCTCATCTCCATATTTTCCCTCCAGACTGTATTTATCTTTCCAAATCTTTCAAGCACTTTACTGAGACTGTACAACTTTCAGCCATATCCCAGACTGCTCCTACTGTTTTAAATCTTCCCAAATTAGAGGGATAATTTCAAACCAGGTGATTCTCTTTATTAATTTACCTGTGATTATGACCTACTGCATAATTAAGTGCAACTCAAGTGTTATCTATCTACTAGATCAAAATAGCTCCCTCTCTCATTCTCCCAAAAAGAGATGGCTATTGCTGCCAGAAGACCTAAGAATTCAGATTCCTTGGCCCTGTCCATAATCACCCCAGACACCCCTCAAAACCTCTCGCTCTCCCAAAAAGAAACAGAAACCTGCGCTGCCTAGTCCTAGCCCTGGAAGAAGTTTGTGTGACGAATCTCTCTCTCCCTCCTCTCTCCCTCTCTCTCCCTCTCTCTCTCTCTCTCTCTCTCTCTCTCTCTCTCTCTCTTTTTAAAGCGATTAAGGTTGGTTTGCTTTTTGAATAGTTACGAAAAAAGTTTGTAGGGGGCCTGTTGAAGCCCAGGAGTGGGGTTCTGGGTTTTCCCAACTGCTTACAAAAAGCTTCATTAGCCAATTAACAGTAGTTATTTGTTATGTTGCCTACAGAGTTCAACTCAAAGCAGTTTTCTGAATTAAAAATCACACTTACCTTCTTTTCTTTCCTGTTACTCTTCACCTTTCAGAATCTGAAGATAGTTAATACTTAATAACCCATGAATCATGAGAGTTGTGTTTCTCTCACAATTTTCACCAACATTATTTATACAAATAGTTTTTACAATGATAATATACATTTTGAACAAAAATTGCTGAAATTCTAAGGTGATTGCATTTAAGTCTATGATTTAAAAAAAAAACAAACCTTAATCCAAGTGTCTTAAAAGACAAACTTATTTTAGAGTTTTAAATGCATTCTCCTTATGTCAGATATATTAGGTAGGCAAAGACAGTTCCCTAGATGCAATTCTACAAACTTCTAGTTTCGGGATCCAATTAAACCTGAATTCATAAACTTTCAGTATTGTAAATAAGTTTCCAATTAAAGTGTTTTTCTCTCAAATTACTCTTTTAAACTTTAAAGACAGATAGTCCAAGGGATTCCTCACCCTGCTTCTCTGCACCCCCCCACCTATGGTGCTCTATGTTAATTCCCACAGAGACAAAACTCTGACACAGACAGAACACACAGAGCCTTAGTGACCAGAAATCAAAGTTGAGATTAAAGTTGCTTTCTTAGCTTGAGATTACCTTCTACTATGCTCAAGGCAATTTTACCTGTACCTAGTTTTATACTTTGCTAACAGCAGATTTTTTTTTCACTCAGCACCACACCTAGTCTTGCACTCAGATGTCTATCTGAAAACATGCTTAACAAGAATTATAACTTTTATAAAGTCTGTACTATCACAGCTTGCCTCAATTTCTTTTCCCTGGACATAAGCCCTAAAATGCCTAGCCCTCTTCAACCTCCCTCAGGCCAGAAAACTCTAGATGAAACCCTACTTGCAAGAAACATTGGTATACATTTTCCTATTATAGCAAGACTAAAATGCTCAGGCAGTGATTTCAAAATGAATCCCAAATTTCCCAGAAGGCACCCCCATGGTACCATTAGTCAGGAAACCTCCCCCCACCCCCACAAAAAAAAAAACAACCTCAGAGCTTCTCTCAAAGCCTTCTTATGGAGAGCCTTAACCAAAAATTGTGCACACAAATCCATGTCTCCATAGCTTGTGTTGAGGAGATTTGCTATTGTTGAGAGTGAAAACTGAGAGTGCTACAGCACAAAGAAAACACACTTAAAATAGACATACGAACTTAGCCAGAGAAGGTCTAATTGCTGGTAATAAGAAGAAAGGCAAATCACATTCACAGTCCTGACAGAGAGCCCCTTGTTGTGGAGAAATTCTCCACCTGGACCCAAAAAGAGGTAAGGGAGTTTTCTATTAAAAATCTAGGGTGCAGAACTCTGGTCCCTTCTGTGGTCGCCAAACTGTGATGAACAAAATGTCTGAGAGACATAATTTCTGGGTAATTTACAATAATTTTTATTAATTATGGCTAGTGAGTAATAAAAGAAGTCAGTGGCACTCTCAGGGACCACAGATGAACCATGGAGGCCACTCAATGTTTATATACCCGTGGAAGAGTGGGTGTTCCCAACAGGCAGAAATCAACTCTTATTGGCTAACAATTAATGAAAAAATTAATAGTATAATGAGAGGCTGGCTTATTCTAATGAAGGACTAGGTATGTGAATCAGATCATGTCACTTATGGACAAAGAGAGACTCATTTCAAGACAGACCACTTCCATCTCAGGCAATATATGTGCAAGGGATCTATTCTTCACCCAGTCAATGGACAATGAACAATGGTGGGGTAAAAGAATTCTACTTAGATAAGGTGGTTTGGGTGAGGGGAATTCTTTGGGCAGGGTAAGAAATGCCCTTCAGTTCTGAACTTTGAATAAGGAAATGAAAAGGGAAAAACTCTGTATCTGGGATTAAGTCAATCACTGACAATCAGAGCTAAATTTTCAGGAAGTTTTAAAGGAAAGTAGGTAGAAATTTTTTACTGAATATTGACTTATAAAGGACCTTTAGGCCCTAGTTGACTAGTTTTAGGACCCTAGAGGTTAAGCCAAGAACTTCAGAATTGTAAGTATTAGAGAATTTGCAAAAACAAATCTCTGAATATTACAGTGTTAGCTGTAGGAAGAGAACTTCCTTTAGGAGGAACTCAAGTGGATAGAAGATTGCCTCCTCAAATTTGTAATTTGAAGGAGGGCCATCTCTAGCATCTTCAATGGGGAACTTTTCAGGTGGGATAAGCCAAAAGGTGGGTACTTGGTTCAATTCTCTCAGGAGAAGTTCTTCCCAAGAATGCCACTCCTGAATGGGGATGCCTCCAGGAGAGATAGGGCCAGGCTTAAGAGGTTAAATGCATCCTACAGGATCCCACTGGGACAAGGGTGGACCCTCTGTCTGGGACTGACTAAAGGAAGAGCTAGTAAGTTGTACAGTTTGGTTTGAGAGTACAAAGAGCTTAGGGAATTGTTTTGACCAAAGCGCGGAACTTTTGATTACTTGGAAAATTGCATAATTTTACTGACCAATCTCCCCAAATCAGCTTAGAATAAATGAAATAATTGATATTGCTGAATTCCTCATCGTGCTCAGCTTTTCTTCCTGTGATTATACTTTGGCAAAAAGTCTAGAAGAATGGAAGCTTGCTCTTCTATCTATCAGAGATTTGTTCTAAACACAAAGTTCACTTCAAATGGGTGAACCCAACTGGCATAGACTAAAGCAATTTGTACTGTTACTCAATTACATATTTCATTGATAAGATTCTAAGAGCATTAACAGAATTGGAAAACAGAAGAATTACCTTAGGATGACAGTAGGACCCCAGCTCTAAGATGGTCATAAGCTCTATATTTCATAGAGACCTTGACTTCAAAATCTCCTAGAGAAAAATGTGGGAGGAGTTCAGGCCTGATTAAATGTTGTGTCTTGTTATATATTCTGTGTGCCTATTGTGTAAATGATGGAACCAAGTTTAGGAATAGTGTGTTCTTTACTTCAGATACAAAGGGACCTTACACAGTCAGGAAAATCTTCAAGAGAATTGGAAATAAGTATTTCTTTGTGTGATGCTATTCATGCTTTGGGCTAACTCATAGCTAACAAGCGTTTTACCCATGTCTTTTCTTTTGGCATGATCAAGCAAAAAAAAATAGGCCGTCAAAAAATAATAAATTTTCCAAAGAAAAGGCTTAATGAGGACAAATCTCTCTTTTTTCTGTTTCTGACACTGGTCATGTTGGAGATTGCTGAGATGAAAAAACAGATACAGAAATTAACTTAAAACTAAGATTAAAAAAAAAATATTGAAAGTGGAGCCAAGATGGCAGAGTAAAGGCAGGGACTTGCCTGAGCTTTCTCCCAAGCCTCTCCAAATACCTTTAAAAATGACTCTAAAGAAATTCTAGAGCAGCAGAATCCACAAAAAGATGGAGCAAAACAAATTTCCAGCCCCAGACAACTTGGAAGGTCAGCAGGAAAGGTCTGTTGCACCAGGGTGAGAGAAGAGTGAAGTGCAGTGCAGGCATACCAGTGCAGACCAGGCCACAGCAAACCCAGAGGTGGCCTCAGGGCCACTGAATCAGCAGTGGGAGCAGCTGCTTCTGGAACTCTCAGCCCAAAGACAGTAAGGGGGTTGAACAATTGGTCAGAGGAGATTGCTAGCTAACACTGAGGCAGGACTTTGTTGCTTTGCCCATACTTGGATCTGAATCCTGGGTGGCAGTGCCAGGGTGAGCAGAAGCACTAGCACACCAGAGCTTGCAGCCGCAGCACAGGGGGAACCCTGCTCACAGTTTCAGAGCAGAAAACCGTGTTAGACCAGAGCACAGGTCAGGAGAGTAGTAAACAGCTCTCTTTAGATCATCCTACCTTGGAAGGACTGAAAACTTACAGGTCTCTAGAAGTATCTCTGAAAACAGCTGCACAAAATCCCTGAAGTTTGGGATCTCCCTCCACCCTAGAAGCAAAGCCCTACTTTAACAAATACTTAAAAGTCAACATATAAGCTGAGAAAATGAACAAACAACGGGGAAAAAAAACCTCTGACTATTGAAAGGTGCTATGGTGACACACATTCAGAAGACAACAAAGTCAAAACTCCTACATCCAAAGCCTCCAAGAAAAATATGAATTGGTTGCAGGCTAGGGAAGAGCTCAAAAAGGATTTTGAAAATCAAGTGAAAAAAAGGTAGAGGAAAAATTGGGAAGAGAAATGAGAGTGATGCAAGAAAATCATGCAAAATGCATCAGCAGCTTGGTAAAGGAAACACAAAAAAATTACCGAAGAAAATAGCACCTTAAAAAATAGACTAGCCCAAATGGTAAAAGCCAATGAGGAGAAGAATGCCTTAAGAAATAGAATTGGCCAAATGGAAAAGGAGGTCAAAAAGCTCACTGAATGAAATAATTCTTTAAAAATTAGAATGGTGCAAATGAAAGGTAATAACTGTATGAGAAATCAAGAAACAGTAAAACAAAACCAAAAGATGAAAAATAGAAGACAAGGGAAAACATCTCATTGGAAAGGCAACTGACCAGGAAAATAGATCCAGGAAATATCATTTAAAAATGCTTGGACTGCCTGAAAGCCATTACCAAAAAAGAGCCTAGACATCAACTTCCAAAAAATTATCAAGGAAAACAGCCCAGATATTCTAGAACCAGAGGACAAAATAGAATTGATAAAATTCATTGATCAACTCTTGAAAGAGACCCCCAAATAAAAACTGCTGAAATATTATAGCCAAATTCCAAAGGTCTCAGGTGAAAGAGAAAATACTGCAAGCAGCCAGAAAGACACAATTCAAGTATTGTGGAGCCATAGTCAGGAGAACACAAGATTTACCAGCTTCTATATTAAAGGATTGGAGGGCTTGGAATATGATATTCTGGACTGCAAAGGAGCTAGAATTACAACCAGGGATAACCTACTCAGCAAAACTGAGTATAATCCTTCAGGGGAAAAAAATAGATATTTCATGAGATAGAAGACTTTCATGCATTCTTGATGAAAAGACCAGAGATGAATAGAAAATTTGACTTTCAAGTAGAAGACTCAAAAGAAAGGGGCAGCTAGGTGGTGCAGTGGATAGAGCACCAGCCCTGAAGTCAGGAGGACCTGAGTTCAAATCCGACCTCAGACCAAACACTTGACACTTACTAGCTGTGTGACCCTGGGCAAGTCACTTAACCCCAATTGCAAAAAAAAAAAAGTCTCAAGCGAAGCTTAAAAAGGTAAATAGGAAAGGGAAATCATAAGGGACTTAACGGGGTTTAACTGTTCATATTCCTATGTGGGAAGATGATACTTGTGACTGATAAGACCTTTCTCTTTATTAGGGTCTCTAGAAGGAGTACATATAGACAGAGAGCATAGGCATGAGTTGAATATGAAAGAAAATTTTAGACCATCTTCAGAAAAGAATAGAAGTGGGTAGAATTGAAGTTCATTTACCCTTCTGTTGTTTCCTGCTTTTAAACAACCAACCCGAGGGCACCCAGCAAGTCCTGACTGGAACTCCATTAAAGATGAATCCCAAAGTGCTCCCAGAAGAAAACTTACTTTGAAATCAGAAAGTAACTGAAGGCCAGTGAAATTTAATAATACTGCTCCAGTTTAAATCAATTGTTTAGGTAGATTAGGAAAAGTTGTGTTGAAATCAATTGTTTAGTGAAAAGAAGTTCAAATTGTAAGTCAGGCTATAGTATAGGCCTGAACAACATATGGCCCCATGGGCTGTGGGTGATAGGTCATACAGGCCTGTTTTGCAACCTCTACATTTTTTGTGGGCCACCCAAAACCCATTGGCAGGCCACAAGTACTCCATGGGCTGTAGTTGGCCACCGGCCATATGTTATGCAGGCCTGCTATATATGTTAAGGAAAGAACCATTGAAGATAGAATTAAATAAGAATATGTATAAAAAGATAGATGTAGAAATAAACTAAGTTCAGTCACACCTTTAGAGAGTGTTCAGATTGGAAAAGATCAAATTAGAATGCGTGTATGGCTTTTAAAAGTATAAGACATTGAAATTTTGAGAGGGGAAATCAGAACTTGCAAATTATTTTTAAAAACCCAAAATAAATCGACTTAATTTTGAGTGATTTAAAAGGAAACAGAGGAAAAATTACACTTTGAGCCCCTCAGAAAAGTATAATCTCTATCTGATAGTTTTCCAGTAGTGTAATTCCTATTATGTTCCTGTGCCACACTTGGGCTTTGGCCAATCCCCTTGGGTACTGCCAAAATAGCTGGATGAATGCCTTTCCAGCTCAGAAAAAAAAAAAGGTTGATTTTGAGGAAACAGATGAAAATGTCTTCTCTAAAGTCATCCTGCTTCCTGAAATCTGTGACACCCTACAATAAGGAACTTTTGGGGTTTGTTTTCCTATCACTTATAAAAACTATGGGATTGTAGCTAATTCTAATTTCCCAAAAGCCTTTAAAGAAATTGATATGAACTGTGCACTTGTAACCACTAGAAACAAAAAGGGGTTTACTAGAGGAATTAAATAGAAAAAAGAAAGAGTAGTGTTGCATAAGGAAATTGGAAAAGTTAAGAGTGAGTCAAAAGGCAAAGAAATTTTGAGTCTGTTTGTACTGACACAGTATAAATTCAGGTTTTGAAAGTAAAGGGTTCTGGAATTTTGAAAAGGTGATTTCAGAGAAGGTCTTAATCCCACAGCAATAGAAAAGATTTAGGAGTATTTTTTGAGTAATGCCCCTTTGACAATTGCTGCATGTCTTCCTTTACCAATCAATATAAGACTACAAAATACATCTCATAAAATGCATGTTAGTTAATTGGTTGATAGAGAAAAGGTTATCTCTTTGCTTTGATTTCAATAGTTCTAGTAAATGATTAGTAATTTAGAAAATTTAAAGGAATTGGTCTGGCTCTTTGGGTAACTCAAAGAAATAAAGAAGCAGTAATAGGAAGTTGGGAGTGTCACCATGAATTTTTTTGAATATAAACCAACTAAAAATGATGTGATCTTGTCCAAAATGAAGTTGAGTCTTTGCCACTAGTCATTATAAATCAAAATCGATTCGGCTGAAAATAATTTAATGGTAGTAAATTAGAGAATCTAACCAATCTTTGTATGTACAAAGTGAATAATAAATATTTACGCCTATCTCCCAGGGTTGTTGAGAGAAACACATAGTTATGAAGTGCTTAACACAGTGCCTGGCTTGTGTGAGGCACGAGTACTGTAGTATCAGACTGTGTAGGAATACAATTAAACAAAATACTATTCCATTTATAGGTACTTTTTCTAATTGGCATGGTATGTTACTAAAACTGAGAAATTATAGACTAAACATTTAAAAGTATTATTAAAAACAGGCTTAAGCAACTTTCAAGACATAGAAGAATCCTGGCATGGGGCAGGCATCACATAAACTACTATGATTAGCAAGAAATGCCAGGGGTAATAAGATAAATGACTTTCTATGAATTTATAAGTTTGAAAGACTTTTAAGTAAATTATTACCAACTGATTGGTGATGCTTTAAATACAAGAAAGCTAAGAGAAGCTGTTAAAGCAAGTTTCTTCCTCCTTTCAATGTGAATATTGTTATACTATAAATACATTTGTTACATGATTATTAGAGTATATTTTGGTTTTTTTTTAAACTAGAAAATAATAAGAATAAAAATAGTAAATAACTTATTTTTGGGAGGAAAACATGGTGAAGTCCTCTTAGGAGATCTTTGTGAGGTTCCTTGGGATGCACCTGGCCGACAGGGTATTGTGAAACTTGGTAGCACTACTATTTGAGAAATTAGGGCCTCTCCCACCCAAAGTGGAGAAATGAAACTTTTGAATACTAAGTAGATATCTTTTGGGATCATTTGGAAGCTCATGTAACTGTATCTTTCAATGCTATTATTTTGAACCAACTATTTGCTGTGTATGAATTTGTGGTGAAGAAGTGGAAACATCAGTACGATGCTCTCTTGGGTCTGAGTGACTGAGATAGGCAAGCCACTCCTCACCAATGATATTTTTTTAGTTCATGGGGGAAGGGGTCATTGTGGCACACAAAGGATAATAGATTTAATTAAGCAAGAGTGGCAAACTGCATGACAGCCGCTTCTCCAGTTTGTGTAGCTTTTAATCAGCTTGCCTTTCAAGTCACATCCGCCGGTGGCTGTCTGCTAGCTTGCACCTCTTTTTGAGCATTCACAGAAAAAAAGATCACTATTGGGCCTAAGTCAGTTCCTGAAATTGTTCCCAGGTAGAAGCTACTAGTCTGCATGGACTCTGCTGGGGGAATCTCACCTCCAATGTTCGTCCTTTGGCTTTATTCGCAGAACAAAAGGGTGGGAAGAATGAGAGTTGTGAATAGACAAAATTGATGAATTGTTGAAAAGTTTTGTTGAGATTTTGAAGCCAATATATATTTAAAAATAACATTTATCTAGCCCTGAGCTAAAATTAAGGAAATTTTTCTTTTTGAGGAAGAGTCTCTTGGGACTTCAATTTGCTGCTATTCTATCTTGAATCCAGGTATAAGTGTCTTGACCCTGCATAAGTCTGCTGGTTCATCATGCAAGGGAAATGCCATGTGCCCCTGCAGTCTGAGGACTGCCACAGGTGGATGTCTGTCCCTGGGAAAGTCTAAAGAATGACCTTGCAAAGGTGAAAGTAGGATTGTCTTGACTTATCCACATCTTGGTAAATAAGAAAATTTCCTACCTGGTTAATTCTGAGGCTGGCTATGACATCCTGTCATACAATTGGCTGCCTATGACTCCTACCTGAAATCAAACAGAACTAATGCTGCTATGTCTCTGACTTTCTCCTCACACAGAAAATTCCATTGATAAGGGCAAGTATAAAAGAAGATGAACCTTATTGGTGATTTTTGTTTAAGTAATATATGCTAGTATAGCGAGGGATCATTTTGAATCATCATTTTAATCACAAATAATAGAGACCATAATGCCTTCCAACCTTTGGAAGGCATTATTTAGTTTATAAGAAATCACCCTATGACATTCTTTAATGGTGATGATACGATTAGTCACTTAGCGAAAAACGACACAATTTTCAAAATTGGATTAAGAATTTTCCTTTGAAATGTTTTTGAATCATCTATCTAATAATATTGAGGGAGACAAAGACTTATTTTCAAGATGACACAACTAAAATTCTCTCAAGTTTCAGGTAATTCTGTATTATTAATATAATGATTTTCCTTATAGCTCTATTTTATATTGAGCTTGTGTTATGAACCAGATGTAGAAGGAAGAAGCCCCTTTACAGCTGACCTAAGAAGGTGACTTGTTTTAAAAAATATGAAACTGTAGACCTTGGACTTTTTTCATCTACATCAAGGATATGTGATTCTTAATAACTGAATCTGCCTAAAGCTATGATTAATTGAACTTGTTAATAAACCTCACAGGACTGTAATTGATAGCTGATTCCAGGTATGATCATCAAGAAATCCTGTGAGGCCAGTAACCCTATGGAGCTGACATTCATGAATTACAGGTGGAGTTTTCATGGGGAAGGCTGGGAGAATGACTCTTGGCATGGGCTAAGATAGACTTTGCTTGACTCAATTTATCCATGAGGACATTTCCTCTTAAACGGAACCTTTTAAGCCTTGCTCAATAAAATTGGTTATCTATATGACTCTAGTCTGGAACTGACATGAAATTACGGAAGCATTTTTTCCTTAATGTCTCTGTTTTCTTTCTACGGCAAATTTCTATAATCATTGCAGGTTATCAGCATAAATACAATATCAAATCTTTATTTCATTGGTCAGTACTGGAGCACATCTGAGCTTTTATAATAAGGCACAAGCATGAGTTTTGAGCTATTTAGCCTACAATTTTAGCCCTTTCTAAAATCAATGTGAGAATAATTGGGTATTGATGAAACAGTTTATGGGACCAAACTGTGTTCTGTCAATTATTAAGCCTAAAACAGAAACATCTTCAGTTTTGATTTGAAGAAAAGGATGTTAGAATATCTTGTGTTATCTACATGGGAAAAGCCAATTTTATTTTGAGTTTATTATTGCCACCTGTATGTTGAGCATGTCTTGAATGGCAAACATGTTTTGTAAATAACTTACTTGATCTGCACTGTCTTGAAGTTGACTACTCCGTGTATTTATACATCCCATCCCAGAACTTTTTCTAACAATTGCAATTATTTTGACAACTTTTAAATTAATTCAGTTGTGTATCAGGGGTCATAATCTTATTTTTTAAAAAAAGGTGTTCTGTTAATAGTTCTCTAGCAGAATCTCATTCTCCTAAGGGAGGAAATAAAGATGGGGATGAGAAGCCTAAGGAAAATAGCTAGGGTGAAATTTTTTCCATTGGTTTTACTAAATAATTGTAATAAGAGTAGGTAATTATATTTGCCAAATATAAAATTTGGGTTCAGATTTTTTAAATTTTTCAGTTGTTATTTGAATTTGCCAAGCTAAAAATGTAAATTCTCTGGTCTACTGATGTTCATATTAGTGCATTAAGGTTTGCTCTAGCTCTCACTATTTGGCCTGATTAATGTCATAGAAAACTAGAATTGTATTAAGATCTATTTTGTCTGAGATTTGTAACAGAAAAGGGGATCTCTGCAAAAGCCCTGAACTGGAGAAGTAAATCCACTAAAAACCTCTCTGAAGCCCCATTCATTTCAGTATTCCTAAGAGGAGGGATCTCCAAAGAACCACAGGCCTGCATCCACGGAAGTTTCAGAGATTGGACAACTGTATGAGATGAGATGAGGTGAGTTGTTCCACAATAGTTGATTTTTCTTTGGTGATTTGTGATGGGTTTGTTATAGGCTATTGCTGTGGGGTTCTGTATCATGATAGTTGTAGAAACTGCTTAAAGACTGCTTCAAGGGAGCCATAAAGCCCCATGTGCCATACAACAATAATTGTCCTATAACTCTTGCTACTCACCTCAGTTGTGCTGCATGTCTCCTGAAAAAGTATTACCTTAAGAGCGTGAACCTCAGGGCCCACAAAGTGTTGTAACCTTTCCAGAGCTTTAGGAAGTCTTCATGAGGGGTATTGACTGTAGTTTTGCACCACCAACATCCTCTCACGCTCTGCCTTCTGTTCTGCAAGCACGTCATCTGAGACATCATCATCTGCATCATCATCATTCCCTCTACAAACGGTTCCTACTCCATCTGTTGCTGAGCCTGCAATGACTCTAACCTCAGAGCCTCTTTTTCAGTCTTCTCCTTTGGCTTTCACTCCACCACTAACAACAATGACTGATCATCCCTTTGTTCATGGAGCCCAGCCTAGTCCTTGTTTTTTATCACTCCCCATGCTTTAGCCATCTAGGTTTGTTTGGGTTGTCTGCAGGGATGTTGCCTCTCGCCACCATAATGGGGTGACTTTGGCAAAATTGCTTGAATTGTTGTTTTCATGAGCTCAAAAGATGTCCATAACCTGGATATAGAGCAGGTAGTGCTTGCATTGCCATGCTTGAACAAATGCTCTATGGTCCCCTGATTTACATGTCTTGTAGGGTGTGTTTTGTTAGGAGGTACCAGGCCCTTCTGGTTCTTGGACGGAGAGAGAGTCACCTCAGACATTTATTTCATATTTAGTATGTTATGAGTTAATGTTCAATCAAATAGAACATATCAGTATAAGTTGGGCCCATTTTCCTGTTCACTAATGTCACCTTTGCACCTCAGTAAAGGGACTTACCCCTTCTGGTTTTGCATTGCCCATGGAGGATTGCCTTCCATATGTTTAGATTGTGACGATCCAAAGAAAGACTCACTACCCCTTTCTCCTCCACAGTAAAAGCATTTCTTTGCTTCTTTTATGTGAGATAATTTCCCCCATTCTACCTCTCCATTTCTTTCTCCCAGTATATTCCTCTCTTACCCCTTCATTTAATTTTTTTAAGATATAGTCCCATCGTATTCAACTCTCAGCTGTGCCTTCTGTCTAGATATACTCCTTCCAACTGCCCATATAATAAGAAAGTTTTAATGAGTTGCAAGTATCATCTCCCCTGTACGAATGTAAACAGTTTGACCTTAAGTCCTTTATTATTTCCCTTTCTCATTTACATTTTCATGCTTCTCTTGAGTCTTGGATTTGAAAGTCAAATTTTCTATTCACCTATGGATTTTTCATTAAGAATGCTTGAGAGTCTTCTACCTCATTGAATATGTATTTTTCACCCTGAAGGATTATACTCAGTTTTTCTGGGTAGGTGATTTTTGGTTATAATCCTTGCTCCTTTGTCCTCCTGAATATCATATTCCAAGCCCTCTGATCCTTTAAGATAGAAGCTGCTAAATCTTGGGTTATCTTGACTGTGGCTCCAACATTGTTGAATTGTTTCTTTCTGGCTGCTTGCAATATTTTCTCCTTGACCTGGGAACTCTGGAATTTGACTATAATATTCCTGGAAGTTCGCATTTGGGGATCTCTTCCAGGAGGTGATCAGTGGATTCTTTCCATTTCTATTTTGCTCTCTGGCTCTAGAATATTAGAGTTTCCCTTGATAAGTTCCTGAAAGATTATACCTAAGGCTCTTTTTTTTTTTTTTATTGTGGCTTCCAGGTAGTCCACAAATTTTAAAATTATCTCTCCTGGTAATTTTCTATTTTCCAGGTCAGTTGTTTTTCCAAAGAGATATTTCACCTTTTTTTTCATTCTTTTGGTTTTGTTTTATTGTTTCTTTATTTGTCATAAAGTCATTATCTTCCACTTACTCAATTCTGATTTTTAAGGAGTTATTTTCTTCAATGATCTTTTGTTCCTTATTTTCCATTTGGCCAATTCTGCTTTTTAGGGAGTTTTTTTTTTCCTTCGATGAAATTTTGTGCCGTTTTTTTCCATTTGGACAATTCTGCTTTTGAAGACATTTTTCTCCCCGTTGGATTTTTTGTATCTCTTTTACCATTTGGATCTGTCTGTTTTTAATGTGTTATTTTCTTCAGTATTTTTTTATCTTCTTTTCCAAGCTGTTGACTCTTTGCTCATGATTTTCTTGCTTCACCTTTTTTTTTCTTTCCATTTTTCCTCTATTTCTCTTACTTGATTTTCAAAATCCTTTCGAGCTCTTCCCTGGCCTGAGTTTATATTTTCTTGGAGGCTTTGAATGTAGGAGTTTTGACTTTGTTATCTTCTTCTGAGTGTGTGTTTGATCTTCATTGTCACCATACTATACTTTCTATGGTCAGAAATTTTTTTCTGTTGTTTTCTCATTTCCTGAGCCTATTTGTGGACTTTTAAGTCTTTGTTGAAGTAAGGCTTTGCTTCCAGGGTGGAGGAAAGCTTTAGGGGTTTTGTGCAGCTGTTTTCATAGATAATTCTAGGGACCTGTAAGTTTTTAGTTCTTCCAAGGTGGTGTGATCTAAGAAGAATTGTTTACTACTCTCCTGACCTGTGCTGTGGTCTGGGAGTGACCACAAGCACTCTTTTCTACTCTGGAACTCTGATGAGGGTCCTCATTCCACTGTTAATGCTCTTCCTCATCCTGGCACTGCCACCTAGGACTATGACCTAGATCTGTGTGTGGGCAAGGCAACAGAGTCCTACCTCAGTGTTAGCAAAGAGACCCCTGTTATCTTTTTCTGACCAGTTGTCTTTGGCTGGAAAATTATTTCACTCCATCATTTTATGGGTTCTGATGCTTTAGGAATTGCTTTGTGGCGTTATTTAAATGTGTTTGGCAGGGTTTGGGAGAGACCTCAGGTGAGTCAGTGCCTTTTCTCTGCCATCTTGTCCCTGACAGAAAAAAATCTTAAGAAAGAAAGAAAATAACTCTTTGAAAAGAAATTAAAGCAATAAAAAGAGACAGTGAGGAAACAAAACTATCGCCCTTTGCAGATAATATGATGGTATATTTGGAGAATCCTAGCAAATCAAACAAAAAACTATCTGAAAAATAGAATACAAAAAACACCACAAAATCATCAAACTTTCTAATACATTATGAACAAAAGTCAGCAGGAAGAGAGAGGAGGAGGATTACAATTTTAAATAGTTGCAGATAATAGAAAATACGTGGCAGTCTGCCTTCCTGGACAAACCCAGGCACTATACAGACACAATTACAAAACACATTTCACCAAAATTAAGACAGACCTAAGCAATTGGAGAAATATTAATTACTCATGGGTAGGCCAAGGATATAATAAAAATGACAATTCTACACAAATTAATTTACTTATTCAGTTTCATACCAATCAAACTAAAAAGATTATTTTGTAGAGCTAGAAAAAAAATAAAATTTGTGAGCCTCACATTATGCTTCTTTGTACTAGCCATAGCAACAATAGAAGAGAATAGAAAGTAGTAGAACCAGCATAGGAAGGGGAGGCAGAAGTATCTCTATCTGCACATATATATATGGGTAAATTTGAGAACACCAGATCTTCCACAGCCCATCTCAGCACTGATCCCATGGGAACAGGCCCTGGCCCAGCCCCTCCATCTTCTCTTGGTACAGCTTGTTGAATGTTTCCATCTGGGTCACTGTGAAGTAGTTTTTCCAGTCTCCACAGATTCCTGCCACATGTAGAAAGAAGGCAACATGTTTGATGGCAGGTCCTGTGTGATCATGCCCTTCTATCCAATTTTCTCTCCCTTCTTAGCCCAGGAAAAAGACACTAAGTGGAACTTTAGTAACTGACATTTATGAGTCAGCATCTTCCCCTGCAGCCAGTGAGCTCTTCCCTTCACCATTCATCAATCTGGGAATAGAGATGATGAGACTGTCTGACCTTACCCCTCCCTCTTGCTCCCTCTTGTTGTTTTTCCACAGGAAAACCTGGGGGAGGTTTCCTTGGATACTTGTGCATCCTATCTCTGAGTGGGTCATTGCAAAGGCATCTGGTACTGGCCCTGGGCAGGTTCCTTAACCCTGTGTGCCTTGGTCTTCTTATATGTAACATGGGCTGGAGAAGGAAATGTTAAACCACTACAGTATCTTTGCCACGGAAACACTAAATAGGGACAAGAAGACTTAGATGCAACTGAAAGTACTCAACAGCAACAAATTTCAGTTGGGGCGGGGAAACCCACCCATTGAGCTACCTTGTGGGCCCAAACCACTCCTCACCTTTTCTCAGTATGATACTTTTGAAAATATCTGGTATTCCCGAGGGCAGAGCTTCCTCATTTTCTATCATGTTTCTTCTCACGACCTGGAAGGAGGCATTCTCTACGACTGAGCTGATTTCTCCCTCACTCAGCTCCTTACCCAGGAATTGGCAAATCTTCTCCACATTGGCCTTAAGATCCTAAGAAAATAATACCACATGACACAATACTCAGGGGAAAGTCATAGAGGGGGAAAAAAAAGGGCAAGAGAGAGGCCAAAAGTGAGAGGAAAGAAGAGGGAGAGGACAGGCAAGAGGCAGATGAAAAAGTAAATGAGGGGTAGGAGGAAGAGTTAACAATGTAAGAGAAAAAGAAGCAGAAATGGGGTTTTAGGAGAAAGAGAGAGAAAGAAGAGCTTGATGGGGAAGATCTGAGGGGAAGAGAGAAAAACTAAGTGAAGGAGGATGAGGATTTGGAGAGGAAGGATAGGAGTTTGGGGGTGGGAGGGAGAACAAGATCCAAAAGAAGGCATGGGATAGGAATAAGTCAAGGAAAGAGAGTAGGATGAGGATTTGGGGAGAGGCCAGGGAAGAGGAACAGGAGGTGCAAATAGAGAATATGGTAAATGGATGAGGACATAGAGGGAGGTAGAAGTAAGGAGAGAGAGAAAAAAGATAATAAGAGGTATTGGAGGAAACAGGAGAAAGAGACAACAGGAAGATATGGAGGTAAAGCAAGAGAAAACAAGATAGAGAGATGGAGGTGCAAGGTTGAGGAATAGTGAGTGGATGGGAAAGGGGGAAAGACATATTCAGGAGGAAAGGCAGTGGATGGAGAGAGGATGATGAGGAGAAAGAGGAATTAGGGAAAATAAAAGAACAGTAAGAGAGGGATGTAGAGGGGAAAGCAAGAGAACTCTGAGGAAGTAAAAAAACTAAGAAATGAAGAGGGTAAAAAAGGACAAGGAGAAAGAGGGGAAGGAGAATAGTCCAAAGAAGAAAGAGACAAAGGAGGACTAAAACCAGAAGGACAAAGGAAAGGAAGAGGATCAGACAGGAGCAAAAGCAGACATGGAAAATGGGTAAGGCAAGATCCAAGAGATTCCTGGGGAGGCGGAAGGAGGTCTTTTTTTCAATCGGAATTGCAGGAGCTCCTCCCACCAGCTCACAACTCATGCAGAGCAATTCAGCCTCGTGTGGCTGTCACAGGGAGAAGCTTCTGACAGATATAGAAATGGCTTCAAAAGAGCACTTGCCAACTCGTAGCATCTCTCCATGGAAAGAAGATTCAGAGGGAGGTGACCTGACTAGAAGAGAGGATGGACCCATAGCAAGAGCCCGCAGTGACTGTAAGGAACACTTGCGGGGTTTTTGAAATAAGGTATCACATTAGATCTTCAGCACCTTTGGAGCTCAGCACTGGCTCATGGGGTCTGGCCTCTCAGATGTGACTCATCTCTTCTTGCTCTTTATCAGTTCCTCTGCTGATGGATGTGCCAGCAAGCTCCCAACATGTGGCCTCTCCTGTTCCCAGTTCTTTGTGTCTCCTTCCCCTCATTCTTTGGCTGCAGGGTCCCTAGTCCCCTGAATTTGGACACCTCAGCCTCTTCCCACTGGCAGTTGTGGGAACCTGGGATCTGTCCTGAAGCAGAGCAATCTCTGGAGTGCAAAGGATCAACCTCAACTGGGTTTCCAGTTCCCTTTCCAAATCTCTTTCTTCTCTAGCTCACTTTGTCCAGTGTGCTCCAATTTCTCTCCTTCCCCTTCATGTGCCTGGGAAGAATCTGTCTGCTGCTTCTCAAAGGGTTATAGTGTGCACAGAGTAATCAATGCCTTGGGGGATCTGGTAGGGACCCCCATGGCTCAAATCTAAGTATAAGATTTATGTACTTGTACAAGTACATAGATTGTTTGCATTGCCTGCTCCCGGCTCCTAGTGTGGATTGGGAAATGAAGATTCCAAAAGGGATCACCAAGGTTTTCAGCTCCTCAGTATTCTTCTGTGGTTTTTTTTTTTAACCTTGTAAATGTTTCCAGCAGTTTGACCCTGGGCAAGTCACTTAAACCTTGTTCATTCATTTATAAAATGAGCTAGAGAAAAAAAATGGCAAATCCCTTAAGTATCTTTGCCAAGAAAGCCCCAAATAGGGCCCCCAAGTATGGGACATGGCTGAAATGACTGACCCACAACAGAAGGGTTTCTTTTTTTCACTCAGGGGTGGGTTAAATGGCCACAGATGCCCCATCCATTGATGCTCAGTGATCCCAAGCATTTTAAGAAAGTATTGATCTTCCCTCAATGAGGTTGAGTCACTAAGTCAAAAAAAGCTCCAGCTCAAGGGACCCACAGAAAGAAGGATCCAGCAGGGACACAGGGGGAGATAACATGCAGATAACAATATACCTGTATGATATGTCCGAGATTCACGTTATAACTTAGACTGGGAGCTTCTTGAGAGCAAGGTGCTGTTGTTTACCTTTCTTTGTATCCTCAGGATAAACTGGGAGTCATCTCCGAGGGGAGGAACTAGCAATAAAGAGGTCTGGCAAAGGTTTTTGCAGAAAGTGGAATCTGAGCTGGGATTTCAGGGAAGCCAAGAGGCAAAATGGAATGCCTTCTCTGTATGGAGTGGCAGCCAGTGAAAAGAAAGTGGCGTGTGCAAGGAACACCGAGAAGGCAAGAAAAAGGAAGGGGACAGGCATTTATTCAGCACCTACTGTGTTCCAGGCCCTGCCTAAGTGCTTTACAAACATTATTTCAGTTGATCTCCAAGACAACCCTATGAGGAAGGCACAATTGTCTCCACTTTACAGCATGGGAAACTGAGACAGGCAAAAGTGAAGTGAGTTGCCCAGGCTCATACAGCTAGCAAGCGTCTGAGGCCAAATTTGAACTAAGGTCTTCTTGACTCTAGGGTCAATAATCTGCACCACCAGTCACCTGGAAGGCCTGTGTTCCTGAATAAAAGAGTACATAGGCAGGAGTAAGGTGTAGGAAGACTAAAAAAGAAGGGAGGGGTGAGGTTATGAAGGGCTTTGAATGCCAAAAAGAGCATTTCGTATTTGCTCCTAGAGGCAATAGGGAGCCCACAGAGTTTATTGAGAAGTGGGGTGACATGATTGGACCTGCATTTTAGGAAAATCACTTTGGTGGCTAAATGGAGGGTCGGCTGGAGTGGAGAGAGACTTGAGGCAGTTAGACACCCCAGCAGGCCATTGGAATACTCCAGGTGTGACATGATGATAGCCTGCGCCATGAAGGATAAATCAAAATTGAGAGGTCACGGAGCATTAAAGTTATAATTCAGGACTGGAGGCAGACGGATGCTGTGCTCCTCTTTGGAAAAGGGAGAGAGAAGAAGAGAGTCAGGTTAGCTTGTGTTTGGTTCTGGAAAAAAAATCTAAAATGTATCACTGATGGATTATTTACTAGACTTCTGAAAATTAGTGATCCTGGAGAGTTCTCATGGCTTTGCAGAACCAAGAGGATTTCGCAGCCCTGAGAAGAGGCAGCTGTGCTGCAAAAAGGAATGGAAGCCATATTCCATTAGGAGTGATTGATGGCACTCAGAGAAGTGTTCTATACAGACCCATGTTATTCCTCCTCCCTTCTTGAGTAGACAGAGTTCAAGGGGTTGAACAGCAGCAAGCAGCAATAAGAACAACTTGAACTCTGGGAGTGGTGGGTTAACCTTCACAGGAGGCCTCATTCCTATCTTAAGCCCTTACAATCTGGATCCTGACCTCATCATTCCACCAAAACTGCTCTCTCTACCGGTGATTTCTTAATGGCCCAATCGAATGGCCTTCTCTCAATCCTCATTCTCCTTGGCCTCTCTGCAGCCTTTGACACTGGTGTTCACCCTTTCCTCCTTGCTATTCTCTTCTCTCTAGGCTTTTGGGCCACCACTCTCTCCTGGTTCTCTTCTTACCGGTCTTACTGCTTTTTGTCTCCTTGGCTGGCTCTTCATCCAGGTCATGCCCTCTAACCATAGGGGTCCCTTGGGGTTCTGTCCTGGGCCTTCTTTTTCTTCTCCCTCCATACTACTTTGTTTTGCTATCCCATCAGCTCTCATGAATTTAATTACCATCTCTATGTGGATGATTCTCAAGTCTACCTCCCTCGCCCCAACCTTTCTGCTGACCTCCAGGCTCCCAGCTCCACTTCCTTTCAGACATCTAAAACTGGATAGACAGCAGACATCTTATACTCAATAGGCCTCAAAACAGAACTCATTCTCTTTCCCTCTGAACCCTCCTCACCTCCTACCCTCCCTATTACAATAGAGAACAATGCCATTCCCCCAGACCCTTGGGCTTCCAACCTGGGAGTCATCTTGGAATCCTCCCTATCTCTCACCCCAGTATCCAGGCTGCTATAAAGGCTCGTTAACATCACCTCTGCAACATCTCTCAGATACACTCCCTTCTCTCCTCTGACATTATCAACTCCCCTGGTTCAGGCCCACATCACTTCAATCGCGGTCTATCACCATAGCCTGCTAGGGAGTCTGCCTCCTCACGTCAATCTATCTTGCATTTAGCCACCAAAGTGATTTTCCTAAAGCATTGGTCTGATCTTGTCACCCCCTACTCAGTAAACTCCAGTGGCTCCCCATTGCCTCTAGGACCAAATACAAGATCATCAAATCCCAAACCCTTCACACCTCGCTCCCTCTCAACCTTCAAGTCTTCTTGCACTTTATTCCCCACCACATACTTTTCAATCCAATGTCATTGATGTCCTGTCTGTTTCATGAATGTGTGTGTGTGTGTGTGTGTGTGTGTGCATCTTGCTTGCAGATAGCTGTTTGCATGTCGCCTCCCCTATTACACTGTGAGGTTCTTGAAGGCAGGGACTGTCTTTTGCCTATATATGCACGCCCAGCACAGCACAATGTGTGCCGCATCGTAGGTACTTATT
The DNA here is from genome assembly GCF_003287225.1 of Phascolarctos cinereus. Classification (NCBI taxonomy): domain Eukaryota; kingdom Metazoa; phylum Chordata; class Mammalia; order Diprotodontia; family Phascolarctidae; genus Phascolarctos; species Phascolarctos cinereus. Next base: position 427,157,350 of record NW_027556098.1, on the reverse strand, counting down.
AAATGTTTATTGACTTGCTGAGACAACATGCGAACAACTATGTATGAACAAGATATATGCAAAACAAGGTGAATTATACGTAAGGAAGGCCCCAGTATTGATGTCCACCCCTGGCAAAGCTAGAAAGGGACAGGGACCTACCTGATGAAATTCTTCATAGAACAGGAGCAAGAACTGCTTTGAGTCTCTCATGGGCAGCCATCCTTTGATGTGATCAAACCAGGATCCACCCGCTGCATAGGAATTGGGAAGGAGAGAGGGGATGCCAGGTCATTTCTGTTTCACAGATTCATAGAGTTCTTACTCTGTCCTTCATGCTGGTCAGAATAGGAGTCATAGACAGAGAAGTAAGTCCTGCTGTCCTGTGACTTTCAATCTACAGATTTTTCATAGAAAATGAGAAATTTCACCCAATACAGGGCTAGCTGGGAGAAGGGTCATGAAAAAGGCACAGGGCAAGCTTCAGCCAGGTGCTAGCCTTCACCTAAGGGCTCTCAGCAAGAATGATGAACCATGAGGGAAATATCTGGCTGGGCTCCCTGGAAGAGGTGGCATTTAAACTTCACCATGGAGAAAGTAGGGAAACTTGAGTGACCTACATTTCAGTCCAGGTCCTGACGTGGTCTCTTGAGACTCTTTTCATCAAAAAGAATGCTGGTCTTATATTCAGAAGACTTGGGCTCAAATGTGGGTCAACTCCATAAGTTTCTTGGTCGTGTAAGCTTGGAAAAGGCACTTCCCTAGTCTGGGCCCCCATCCCTCTTCTTTAATATACGGGTCCCAGCCTTTGCTGTCCCTGCCCCTGGGCTGCTGGGAAGAATGTGTCATCCAGTGAATGGAGAGGCACCAATAAAACAAGAGTTGTCCTTATGATGCCAAGAAGGCTGGGGAAGAAGAAGAGAAAGGGGAGAAGGAGAGGGAGTATGATGTGGTTCTACCCTTCTTTCTTCACTCACCATTTCCTCGCAGGAATTCCTCAAAGAAATGCTCAAAACTTGACCATGCCTGGTAATATGGAACTTGCTTTTGAAACTGGTAATAAGATACCAAGACATCCCTTGGATTTCTGGCGATGTAAATCATCTGAAAGAGAAATTGGAACTTTGGGAGTCTGCAATTTCCATTTTCCTTCCTCATTTAATGTCTCCGGTAGGGAGAACATTGGACCTGCTCGTTAGGGCTGCTGTTCCCTCCCACTAATATCCCTAATGCCCAGCACAGTGCTTGGCATGCAGCCAGTGTTTACTGAATGTTGATTGACTGGCTGACTAAATGATTTCTGCCAGTTGCTGCTACTGGGTAGACGATCCCCACTAACTTTATTCCTTCCCTAGGTGTAATTGCTGAGTGAGATGGAACACCCACATTGGTAGCATTGTATACCTCTGTTATGGGTGTGTGGACATGTCACTCTCTGGGCTGGCTCTCAAATCCCTACCTTCTCTGACACAGGCAGGACTAGGTTCCCAGAAAAACAAATCAATTCAGAATTAGAGTTACACTCAGATTCTCTCAGGATCCTAAGGGTGATCCTTTTTATTGAGAAAAAAGCAGGTATCCCACTCACTATTTTATCTCTTGTGCTATTAACAACATGCTTCCATCCATACAAAGCAGTTACTGACAATGGCACTATTAGATGTAGCCGTTTACTTAGCAATAAGGCAAAAAAGTGGAGGAATGGGAATAAGCATTTATTAGACAACAGCATAATATAAAGGAATGACAGTATCCTGTCTGAGGATGGCATTCATTTAAAGGCCAAATAAGAGTGTATATGGAAGGAGTCTTGTAAGTCAAACCCAAATAGTTTTCAGCTGAAAAGTGTGGGGAAGGACAGCTAAGTAGGAAACACTAGAAGGGATGCCTACGCTGAAGGGAGGGGAAGTTCTCTAGAATGAATGCTTGAAGATATGAAGGGACACAAACTTAGGGCCAGAGTAAGTACTTGATGAACGTTTATTGATTAACTGACTAGTAAGAAGGAAAGGGGATAATTATCAGAAGAAGCAGATGAGGATGCCTCAGGTACCCACTGATTAACATATTTTTGAAAATTTTTCAGATGATAGAAGCAAGGACAGTCAAAGAGAATGTACATTAAGCCCATAATGAGCCTGGATAATATGGTCAGGGAAAATGGAGGGGACAGAGAAAGTTGGGGGGGTGAGAACACCCTGAGACTTTCCACCTTCCTGGAGGGCTGGTTCATAGATCTTCCAATGAGTGCAGGGTCCCACACACATACAGACACCAGCATCTCAGATATTCCAGACATCAGGTGCCCTCTGGAGACAAAATGTGACAGCCTCAACTTGCTTCTTTCTCCACCTTTAGCCTGAGTCCTTCTGCTCCTGTTCTTCCCTTCATTTTTTTTCACTGTCTTCTCCTGCCTAAAACTTCTCCTTGGGTCCTTCTGCTCCTCTTCCTTCAACTCAAGTCCTTCTTCAGAGAACTTTGGCATCACAGATTGGGAGAGTTGGCAGGAACTGCGGCAGCCATCTAGCAAATCCATACATCAGGAGAATGTCTCTTCTTCTAGCGCCATCTGCTCAGGACACTGCCTCTATGTCTTCTTCCTATTACTCCTCTCCTCTCTTCTCCTCCTGCTTCCAGCTCTCTGATTCAGAGTCTGCACAGCTAGCAGATAGGTATAGAAAATAGTGACCTGCTCAGGAATATGGTTCAGAAACAACACATAGCTAAACTGAATGATTTCAAAGCTGTTAAAGTGAAGGTCTCTGATATTGGACAATCTATGAGTCTAACTAACATTAGAACTTCACTTTAAACCCAATGAATATTTCACAAAGCAGCTTTTGATGAAGACATGTGGTCCAAGCTACATGATTCAGATCTCTTCTCTGATGGACCAGAGGTGCCCAGGGTGTCAGCTAGAACGAGGAAAAAAGGTCACTTTGAAGATTATAAAGAAAAAGCAGGAACAGAAGGGACATAGAACAATTTGAAAAGTGATGAAAACAGTTTTTGAAGTTTTTTCTTCAATTATTTTTTCTCCTCCTAAAGTTCTCAGAGATAAGACCTGGATGATAATGATGATGCAGACTTCCAAATGATTATTTTATATGTTTTCCTATGTAGGATCCCAAGATCAGTATTATATCCTCCAAGAGAAAGGAGGAAGGAGAAGAGGAAGAAGAAGAAGAGGAAGAAGAAGGAGGAGGGGGAGGAGGGGGAAGGGGAGTGGGAGGAGAAGGAGAGGGAAGAGGGAGGAGATAACAAAGGAGGAGGAGGGGGAGGAGGGGGAGAAGAAGAAGAAAGAGGAAGATTGGGATGAAGAGGATTAGGATTTGTTCTGTGAAGTTTCAATTCAGTCAAAGGGCTGCACTTGAGGACCGAGAAGGGCACATGTAACCTAAAGGCTGCAGATTCCCCACCTTTAGTCCAGACTGTTCATTGATATCAGTATTGAATTAGAAAAAAATAAATCCTTCTGAAGAATCAACAAAAGTGTTTTCTTGGCCCAGGAGTTGAAGTGGGCTACATCTGCTTGTGCTAGGTGTTTCTTCATTATTTGTTACCAAAATGAAGTGACTTGTACTACCCAGGAGACATGATGCATTTTGGTATTTGGCTGGACAAGAGACTATTACATGATTAAGAATTCCCAGGAAGACCAATTCTGATGTTCTTAACTGTCTGCTTGAACATGATTATTTGCATTTTAACATGATGTAATAATGTGCAAAGAAATTTAGTCATTCTGCGAAGGCTATTGTTTATCACTGGGGTGTAAATACAATCAGTATTTTCAGGAAAAAAGAATTCTCACTCTTACATCCTGATAAAAGGCATCCCAGCTTCTTCCTGGGGTGGGGGACTCCATCATTCTGTTCTGTGACAACTTCAATTTCTGGGAAGTAGTTGCTGATGTCTAGTCTCAGTTGGACCCTATGTTACCTTCCCTGCTTCTGGCTCTATTCTCTGAAGCAAGGAAGATCAAACCTTCTGTCTCTTCTGAGTCTCTCTGTACTACTCCACATTGTACTATGATGCCTACTCTATTCATTCCAAATTTGACCTCCAGTAAAACTTCTGGACTTCTTCAAAATCCATCCAAATCAACTTCATACATCTACAGTTATCCTTGCACATCATGATTTTCCACATTGCAGTTTTGATTTATCCCAGATCATCAAAAGAAGGGGAGTTTTACAGAAGCTACAAACAATATGGAAAAGTTGTCAGAAAACACAGAAAAAATACTTAAATCAAATTTTACATTAAAGTATTGTAAACACCCAATATAAGAAGAAGAAAAAATTAGACTTCTTTTCTGGTATGAAGGGAAGGCCAAACGTTTTTATGTGGATTTGCCAGATTGCAGGGACAATGTACCCCTAGCCCCAGTGATGTGGAAGGGATAACTATATTTTCTCCCAATTTCTCTTCTACTTTATCTCGTGCCCTACTCCTGACTGTTCTGCACAGGACATTTGTCCTTGATTACCAAAGATAGAAGTGAGGAGGAATAGGTTCAGAAGGTCCATAAGGATGATGATTAGGGCACTGTGTAGAGGGTGGAGAGCAGAGAGATTCCTCCATCTGCCTGCTCCCTTCTCTGAATTCCTATGGGATGTGAACCAGCAATACTGCTCCAGCTTTTTTCCATCCCTTCCTCCCTCAAGTGCTCACCTTGGCCTTCCTCGTGAAGAAAGACCTAGGAAAGAGATGGATTTGAAGATGGGAAGTAAGGATCCGTGGGTCTTCTAGATGCTTGATGGTTTCAATGCAATATTTAATCTCTATCCAGGGAGAACATTTCCAGTAAGGGACAGACTCAACCCAAGTGGGATCCCCTTTTGAGTAGATTAGGCTGAGAATATCTATCACCCAGTGGATTCCTGCATGGAAAAAAGGAGGGAGAGGTCTCATAATCATTTCATTTATAGAATCACAGACTTTCAATATCATGGAACCATAGTCAGGATTACACAGGACCTTGCAGCTTCTACATTAAAGGACCATAGGGTGTGGAATATGATATTCCGTAAGGCAAAGGAGCTTGGATTACAACCAAGGATTAACTACCCAGCAAAAATGAGCATGATCTTTCAGGGGAAGAGATGGATATTCAATGAAATAGGGGACTTCCAAACCTTCCTGATAAAAAGACTAGAGCTCAACAGAAAATTTGATCTTTAAATACCAGACTCAAGAGAGACATAAAAAGGTAAACAGGACAGAAAGAAATAACATGTTATTAATAAGGGCAAACTGTTTACATCCCCACAGGGAAGATGACACTTGTGACTCTTGAGAACTGTATTGTTATTACATCATGTTAAAGGAGTATACATAAAGGGGGTGGATATAAGTTAACTTTGATGTAATGAGAAATAAAATCTAATCAAGTGGGTTAAATGGATCCAAGTAAATGGATTAATCTGATCTAATTAAGAAAATGTACTGAGAGAAAAGGAAAGGAGACAGACAAAGGTAAATTACATTACAGGAAAAGGCACAAAAACCTATTACAGCAGAAGGAAAGAAGGGAGGGAGATGAGCATTGTTTGAAGCTTCCTCTCATCAGATTTGGCTCAAGAAGAAATCTAAGTTGCCCTAAGGACAGTAGTAGGGAAAAGGGGAAGAAAAGGGAGTGGGAATAAAAGGGAGGGAAAGGGAGGGGGCTAACAGAAGGGAGGTGGGTTCAAAAGGAAAACACTAGTGAGAAGGAAAAAGGAGAAAGGAAGAAAAGCATAAATGTGGTGGAGGGGGGAAAGGATGGAGAGAAAGACACAGACAGTAATCATAACTGTGAATGTGAATGGGATGAAAGGAAAGCAGGTAGCAGGATGGATTAAAAACCATAATCCTACAATATGTTCTTTACAAGAAACACATTTGAAACAGAGTGACACGCACAGGGTAAAGGTAAAAGGTTGGAGCAGAATACATTATGTTTCAGCTGAAGTAAAAAAAAAAAAGAGGGTAGCAATGCTGCTCTCAGACAAAGCAAAAGCAAAAATAGATCTTATCAAAAGAGATAGGGAAGGAAACTATATACTGCTAAAAGACACCATAGACAATGAAGTAATATCATTACTAAACATATATGCACCAAATGGCATAGCATCAAAATTGTTAGAGAAGTTCAGGGAGTTACAGGAAAAAATACACATCAAAACTATACTAGTGGAGGTACCTCAACCTCCCCCTCTCTGAACTAGATACATCTAACCACAAAATAAACAAGAAAGAAGTTAAGGAGGTGAATAGAATATTAGAAAAGTTAAGTATGATAGACCTCTGGAGAAAATTGAACGGGGATAGAAAGGAGGATTTTTTTTTTGGTGGTACATGGCACATACACAAAATTGACCATGTACAAGGGCATAAAAACCTCACAAACCAATGGAGAAATGCAGAAATATTAAATGCATTCTTTTCAGATCATGATGCAATAAAAATTATATGTAATAAAGGGCCATGGAAAGATAGACTAAAAATAATTGGAAACTAAATAATCTAATCTTAAAAAATGATTGAGTCAAACAACAAATCATAGAAACAATCAATAACTTCATTCAAGAGAATGACAATGATGAGACAACATACCAGAACTTATGGGATGCAGCAAAAGCAGTTCTTAGGGAAAGTTTTATATCTCTAAATGCTTACATGAATAAAATAGAAAAAGAGGAGATCAATGAATTGGGCATACAACTAAAAAAAACCCTAGAAAAACAACAAATTAAAAATCCTCAATTAAACACCAAATTAGAACTATTGAAAACAAAAGAAGAAATTAAGAAAACTATTGAACTAATAAATAAAACTAAGAGCTGGTTTTATGAAAAAAAAACAATGAAATAGATAAACCTCTGATTAATTTAATTTAAAAAAAGGAAGAAGAAAACCAAATTACCAGTATCAAAAATGAAAAGGGTACATTCACCACCAAGGAAGAAGAAATTAAAATAATGATTAGGAGCTATTTTGCCAAACTGTATGCCAATAAAATTTGACAACCTTAGTGAAATGGATAAATATTTACAAAAATATAAATTGCCCAGATTAACAGAAGAGGAAATAAAATACTTAAATGACCTCATCTCAGAAAAAGAAATTGAACAAGCCATTGATTAAGTCCCTAGGAAAAATCTCCGGGGCCAGATAGATTTACAAGTGAATTCTACCAAACATTTAAAGAACAATTAATTCCAATACTTTATAGACTATTTGGGAAACTAGGTGAAGAAAGAGTCTTACCAAATTCTTTTTATGATACAAATATGGTGCTGACACCCAAATTGGGAAGTCAAAACAGAAACAAAATTATAGACCAATTTCCTTAATGAATATAGATGCAAAAATTTTAAATAAAATATTAGCAAGTAGATTACAGCAATTTATCACAAGAATAATATACTATGACCAGGTAGGATTTATTCCAGGAATGCAGGGCTGGTTCAATATTAGGAAAATTATCAGCATAATTGATCAAATCAACAACAAAACTAACAGAAACCACATGATCATCTCAACAGATGCAGAAAAAGCTTTTCACAAAATGCAACACCCATTCCAATTAAAAATACTAGAGACCATAGGAATAAATGGAGTCTTCCTTACAATAATAAATAGCATTTACCTAAAACCTTCAGCAAGCATCATATGTAATGGGGACAAGCTAGAAGCATTTCCAATAAGATCAGGGGTGAAACAAGGATGTCCATTATCACCACTGTTGTTCAATATGGTACTGGAAACATTAACTTTAGCAATAAGATAAGAAAAAGAAACTGAAGGTATTAGAATAGGCAAAGAAGAAACAAAGCTATCACTCTTTGCAGATGATATGATGATATACTTAGAGAATCCTAGAGAACCAAGTAAAAAGCTACTTGAAATAATAAACAACTTTAGCAAAGTTGCAGGTTATAAAAATAAACCCACATAAATCATTGGCATTTCTATATATCACCAACGAATCCCAACAGCAAGATATAGAAAGAGAAATTCCATTAAAAGTTACTGTAGACAATATGAAATATTTTGGAGTCTACCTCCTGAAACAAACTATATGAACACAATTACAAATCACTTGCCACACAAATAAAGTCAGATCTAAATAATTGGAAAAACATCAGTTGCTCATGGGTAGGCTGAGCTAATGTAATAAAAATGACAATTCTACCTAAGTTAATTTACTTATTCAGTGCCATACCAAACTACCAAAAAATTATTTTATAGAATTTGAAAATAATAATAACAATATTCATTTGGAATAACAAAAGGTCCAGAATATCAAGGAAATTTATGAAAAGAAATGCAGGGGAAGGTGGCCTAGCCATTCCAGATATTAAATTGTATTATAAAGCAGTAATCATCAAAAATGCTTGGCACTGGCTAAGAAATAGAGTGGTGGATCCGTGAAATAGGTTAAGCATGCAAGACATGGTAGTCAATGACTATAGTAATATATTATTTGATAAACCCAGAGACCCCAGCTTCTGGGAGAAGAACTCACTCTTTGACAAAAACTGCTGGGAAAACTGGAAAAGAGTGGGGGACAGCTAGGTGGTGTAGTGGATAGAGGACTGGCTCTTGAGTCAGGAGGACCTGAGTTCAAATCTGACTTCAGACACATAACACTCACTAGCTATGTGACTCTGGTCAAGTCACTTAACCCCAATTGCCTCACCAAAAGAAAAAAAAGAAAGAAAAAAGAAAAAAAAAAGACCTGAATTTGGGGAAGCTAGGTGGCACAGTAGGTAGAGAACCAACCCTGGATTCAGGAGGAGTCAAATTCAAATCCAGCTACAGACACATAACACTTACTAGCTGTGTGACCCTGGGCAAGTCTCTTAACTGTATTGTCTAGCAAAAAAAAAAGGCAAAAACGAAACAAAACAAAACAAAAAAACTGGAAAAGAGTATGGCAGAAACTAGGCATAGACCAAAATTTCATACCATATACCAAAATAAAGTCAAAATGGGTCCATGATTTAGATATAAAGGCTGCTACTGTAAGCAAACTGCGAGAGCAAGGAATAGTTTACCTATCAGATTTATAGAGAACAGTAGAATTCATGACCAAACAGGAGATAGAGAACATTATGAAATGCAAAATGGATAACTTTGATTACATTGAATTGAGATGTTTTTGTACAAACAAAGCCAATGCAACCAAGATTAGAAAGAAAGTAGAAAATTGGGAAAGAATTTTTACAACCAGTCTCTCTGATAAAGGCCTCATTTCTAAGATATATAGAGAATTAAGTCACATTTATAAGAATACAAACCATTCCCCAATTGATAAATGATCAAAGGATATAAACAGGCAGTTCTCAGATGAGGAAACTAAAACCATCTATAGTCATAGGAAAAAATGCTCTAAGTCACTGTTGATTAGAGAAATGCAGATCAAAACCACTCTGAGGTACCACATCACACCTATCAGATTGGCCAACATGACAAAAGAGGAAAATGAAAAATGTTGGAGAAGATGGGGGAAAATTGGAACACTAATGCGTTGTTGGTGGAGTTGATCCAACCATTTTGGAGAGCAATTTGGAACTATGCCTAAAGGGCTATAAAAATTTGCATACCCTTTGACCCAGAAACAACACTTCTCCGGCTATATCCCAAAGAGATCATACAAATAGGAAACAGACCCACATGTACAAAAATATTTATATCAGCTCTTTTTGTGGTGGCAAAGGATTGGAAATTGAGATGATGTCCATCAATTGGGGAAATGGCTGAACAAGTTGTAGTATATGAATGTAATGGAATACTATTGCTCCATAAGAAATGATGAACAGGCACACTTCAGAAAAACCTGGAAACACTTGTATGGACTGATGCTGAGGGAAGTGAGCAGAACCAGGAGAACATTATACACAATAACAGCCACATTGTGTGATGACTAATATTGACAAACTTAACCCTTCCCAGTAATTTAAGGATCTAAGACATCTCCAAAGGCCTCAGGATGGAAAATGCTATTCACATCTAAAGAAAGAACTATGGAGTTTGAATGCAGATTGAAGCATTTTATTTACTATTTTTTTCCCTTCTGTTGTGTTTTCTTTCCTCTTTCTTGTGGTTCCTCCTATTGGTTCTAATTCTTACTTACAACATCACTAATGTGAGAATATGTTTACTAGGAATGTATATGTATAGCCTATATCAGATTGCATGCCATCTTCAGGAGGGACATTGGAAGGAAGGGGGAGAAACATTTAAAACTCAAAAGTTTATGGAAGTGATGGCTGATAAATCAAAATAAATAATTTTTTTTTTGCTAGGCAATGGGGTTAAGTGACTTGCCCAGGGTCACATAGCTAGTAAGTGTTATGTGTCTGAGGCTGGATTTGAACTCAGGTCCTCCTGAATTCAGGGCCAGTGCTCTATCCACTTTGCCACCTAGCTGCCCCAAAATAAATTGATTTTTAAAAATTATTTTAAAATCCTATTTTCACAAGTGGGTTAACTGTGTGCCACAGGGGGCCCTGACATATTAAATTTAAGAATTTTGGCTCTCGGGGGGCTGGAGCCAAGATGGCAGAGTAAAAGCAGTGACTTGCTTGAGCTGCCCCCCAAACCCCTCCAAATACCTGTAAAAAAGGCTCTAAACAAATTCTAAAGCAGCAGAACCCACAAAAATACAAAGTGAAACAAATTTCCTGCCCAAGACAACCTGGATGATTGATCAGAAAGGTATATTGCAACAGTAGATAGAGGAGCGCAGTTTGGTGTGGGCACACAGACCTCAGTGAACCTGGAGCAGGCCTCAGAAGACTGAATCGCAGGCAGCTGTGGCAGTTTCCAGACTTCTCAACCCGTGAACACCATAGACAACTTAGAAGGTCAGTAGGAAAAGTCTGTGTCTGCAGTGAGAGAGAAGCTCGGGGTCCCAGCCCCATTCCCTGAGCTTGGCCCGGGTTGGCAGCTGCTTCCCGAGTTTCTGGCCCACAGACTGAGGGAGAATCGAGTGGCTGATTAGAAGGGGATGGCAGGGATCTCTTTGTTGGTGCAGGATTCTCTTGCTTTGCCCTTGCCTGGATCTGGGTCACTGTTCTGAGTGGCGGTCTTGGGGCGAGGAGGAGTGTTGGCATGGTGAAGCTTGTAGTGGTTATGGAGAGAGAATCCTCCTCACAGTTCCAAGGCAGAAAAGAGGGCTTGTGGTCACTCACAGACCAGACCACAGGCCAGGAAAGGAGTAAACAACTCGCCCTTGATCATAGCACCTTGGAAGAATTGAACATTTTCAAATCCCTAGAAGTATCTCTGAAAACAGCTACACAAAACCCCTGAAGCTTGGGACAGTACATTCTCCACACTGGAAGCAGACTCCTACCTTAACAAAGAGTTTATAACTCAAGTAATTAGCTGGGATCATGAGCAAGCAGCGCAAAAAGAGTCAGACCATAGATTCTTTCTTTGGTAACAAAGAAAATCAAAACATACAACCAGAAAAAGACAACATAGTCAAAGCTCCTACACCCAAAGCCTCCAAGAAAAATATGAATTGGTCCCAGGCCATGGAAGAGCTCAAAAAGGATTTTGAGAAGCAAGTAAGAGAAGTAGAGGAAAAGCTGAGAGTGATGCAAGAAAATCATGAGAAACAAGTCAACAGCGAGCTTGAGGCCCACATTGACTCCCCTCCACAATCCATTTTTTTTGAATACTCATTCTCTGAGCAAGCATCCCCCAGCTTCTATTAATGAAGTTGATTTTTTTTTTGTACTGTGGAAGATGAGAGATGAAATAACTGAGGACAGAAAGGTTTGGGCTTCTGTGAATATTGATTTATTAAGCAATGCATTCCAATTGCCAACCAAAAGATGTAAATTCTCTGGTCTAATGATGTTCATATTAATGCAATTAAGGTTTGATCTAGCTCTCACTATTTGACCTGGTTATTGTCATAGAAAATTAGAATTGTATTAAGATCTATTTTGTGAAAGGTTTGTAATAGAGAAGGGGATCTCTGCAAAAGCCCTGAACTGGAGAAGTAAATCCACTAAAAGCTTCTCTGAAGCCCCATTTATTTCAGTATTCCTAAGAGGAGGGATCTCCAAAGAACCACAGGCCTGCATCCATGGAGGTTTCAGAGATTGGACAACTGTATGAGATGAGATGAGGTGAGTTGTTCCACAATAGTTGATTTTTCTTTGGTGATTTGTGATGGGTTTGTTATAGGCTATTGCTGTGGGGTTCTGTATCATGATAGTTGTAGAAACTGCTTAAAGACTGCTTCAAGGGAGCCATAAAGCCCCATGTGCCATACAACAATAATTGTCCTATAACTCTTGCTACTCACCTCAGTTGTGCTGCATGTCTCCTGAAAAAGTATTACCTTAAGAGCATGAATCTCAGGGCCCACAAAGTTGTAACCTTTCCAGAGCTTTAGGAAGTCTTCATGAGGGGTATTGACTGTAGTTTTGCACCACCAACATCCTCTCACGCTCTGCCTTCTGTTCTGCAAGCACGTCATCTGAGACATCATCACCTGCATCATTATTCCCTCTACAAACGGTTCCTACTCCATCTGTTGCTGAGCCTGTATTGACTCTAACCTCAGAGCCTCTTTTTCAGTCTTCTCCTTTGGCTTTCACTCCACCACTAACAGCAATGACTGATCATCCCTTTGTTCATGGAGCCCAGCCTAGTACTTGTTTTTTATCACTCCCCATGCTTTAGCCATCTAGGTTTGTTTGGGTTGTCTGCAGGGATGTTGCCTCTCACCACCATAATGGGGTGACTTTGGCAAAATTGCTTGAATTGTTTTCATGAGCTCAAAAGATGTCCATAACCTGAATATAGAGCAGGCAGTGCTTGCATTGCCATGCTTGAACAAATGCTCTATGATCCCCTGATTTACATGTCTTGTAGGGCATGTTTTATTAGGAAGTACCAGGCCCTTCTGGTTCTTGGATGGAGAGAGAGTAACCTCAGATATTTATTGCATATTTAGTATGTTATGAGTTAATGTTCAATCAAATAGAACATATCAGTATAAGTTGGGCCCATTTCCCTCTTCACTAATATCACCTTTGCACCTCAGTAAAGGGACTTACCCCTTCTGGTTTTGCATTGTCCATGGAGGATTGCCTTCCATGCATTTAGATTGTAATGATCCAAAGAAAGACTGGGGTCTTTTGTGGACTGGAGGTGGGGTATAAGTGTGAGAAATAATTCATTTGGACCCCTACTCTATTCTAATCAGTGTTTATCAATTTGATATGATTCTACAGGGGTAGTGATTTTGAGTTCTTTTAATTAGGCCCCAGAGCTGTGAGCTGCAGATTGTATGTTCAATTGCTTAATCATAGAAAGCTAACTAAAGGCCCTTCACCCTTGTTTCTTCTTGTCATGCTGACAAAGCCCAGTGTGGTGGAGGTGACTTAATTACATGGAAAGTCCTCCAATTTATTTTTGTATTGCTGGACTATTCTCTCTCGCCCAACATGAGCAGGTGACCATCATACTTAGAGGAAATGCCCCATGCTTCACTCAACATGTGACTCCTGCTAATATGTCATTTTTGGCCCTTAAGAGCAAGGTCTATCAACCAATGAGATTCTGTATTTTGCCATGCCTCTTTTTCATATTTTGCACATAAAAACAAGGTAGTAGAAGAATGGGGTATCTCAGATTATGATCAAACTCTGAGGTCCATGTCTTTAGAGGGGACCATTGACCCTTTAATAAAGTGCCATTGGCTCACAGCTCTACCTCAGTTTCTTATATTATACATTGGATTATTTTAATCTCCACACATTAATGCCTCATTTCCCCCACACAACCCTCAAACATTTGTCACTTTTCTGTCATGTTAGCCAAAGTAATAGGTATGAGGTAGTACCTCTGAGTTGCTTTAATTTGCATTATTCCAGTTAATAGTGAGTTAGAACATTTTTTTTATTGCTGTAAATAGCTTTGAATGCTTCATTTGAAAAGTATTCACACCTTCTGATCTTTTATCAGTTGGGGAATGGCTCTTGTTTTTATGCTTCACTCTGTTCTTTATATGTTTTAGAAATGAGGTCTTAGAAAAGCTTTATTCAAAATTATTTTTCACACCTGTATTTCCCTCCATCCTATCCCCCATTTATCCTATTTTCTCTCTCTTTTCACCTTGTCCTGCCTCAAAAGTGTTTTCCTTCTGACTATTCCCTCAGCCAATCTGCCTTTTTTTCTATCACTTCCTTTTTCACTTATCCCATTCCCCTCCTACTTTCCTATAGGGTGAGATAGATTTCTATACCCAATTGAGTGTGTATGTTATGCCCTCTCTGAGCCAATTCTGATGAGAGTAAGGATGACTTAGAACAGCAAAGACACCCCTGTAATCTTTCTGACCAGTTGTCTTTGGCTGGAAAATTATTTCATCTCATCATGTTGTGGGTTCTGCTGCTCCAGGAATTGTTTTGTGGCATTATTTAAAGTTGCTCAATGGGATTTGGGAGAGGTCTCAGGTGAGTCACTGCCTTTTCTCTGCCATCTTGGGCCTGTCCTAAAAAAATCTTAAGAAATAAAAAAACTCTTTGAAAATAAGAATTGGGCAAGTAGAATTGAATCATGTTATGAGACACCAAGACAAAATAAAAATAGAAAAGAATCTGAAACATCTCATTAGAAAAATGACTGATCTAGAGAACATATCAAGGTGATACAATGTAATCATTGTCAGACTACCTGAAAGTTATGATTAAAAAAAGAATCTGGATACAATAATATAAGAAATTATTGAGGAAAATTGCCCTATATTCTAGAACAAGAATATAAAGTAGAAATTTAAATAATCCACCACTTGCCATCTGAAAGAGATTCTAGAAAGAAAACTTACTGGAATGTCATGCCCAAGTTTCAAACTTCCTGAGTTTAAGAGAAAATATTGCAAGAAACAAGAAAAAAAATTAAATACAGTAGAAAAACAATCAAGATTTCACAATACCTAGCAGCTTCTATGTTAAAAGACCATAGTTGTCAGAATATTGTATTTTGAAGAGCAAAGGCGCTGGGGTTGCATCCAAGAGTAATTTATCCACCAAAGCTGAGTATAATCCTGAATGGAAAAAAAAATGGAGATTTGATGAACTGAAAGACTTTCAAGTATTTGTAACAAAAAGATCAGAACTCAGTGGAAAATTGGATACAAAAGATCCAGAAGAAATATAAGGAAATCATTAAAGACTAATTATAAGGCAATGATTAAGCTCAAAGTTTTTGCTTATGATTTATTAAAATGTTATTAATATTAGTAATTATTAGTTATTATTAATAACAATCTTCTTAAAACATCATTACTAAAGTAGTTTGAAAGAAAGGTTGGGGTCAAGTTAGTTATGATGAGGTGACTCTAAAAAACAAAATTGGGTCAGAAAAAGTAAAAAGAACCAATTATATTACAAAAATGGGACATGAAATACATGCAAAGGAATATAGAAGAAGCAGGTGGGGGTGGAGGGCTCATAATGTTGGAAACTTACTCACCTCTGTGTTGAAGAAGAGACAATGTATACATCTTGAGAGGTGTAGAAGTCTTCTTGTAGAGAGATGAGTAAACTGGGGGACAGAATTGGGAGGGACTTTTAGAAGAATTTGTAGATTAAGATCAGGCAGGTAAGGGAGAAGATAAGGGAGGTGCTTTTAGAGGGGTGGCTAAAATAAGAAATGAGAGGGGAAGGGGAGAAAATAAGGTAACAGAGTAGGACAAAAAGAGAAGCTGAGAAGGACAACAGTTAGTACAAATAAGATGGAAAGAAATTCACAAATAGTAATTATAACTTCAAATGTGAATGGGGTGCTTTCACCCATAAAATGGACAGCAGAATGCATTAAAAATCAGAAATGAACAATAGGTTGTTTACAGGAAACACGTTTAAGAATGAAAGAAACATACAATTAATATAATTTTTAAAACAATTTTTACATTAGTTTTTAAAACTTTTTAATGTATTATTTTATTTTTTCAATTACATGTAAAGACAATTTGTGATAGTCATTTTTGATAAAGCATTGAGTTGCAAATGCTAATTCATGATGATTGCTTATCATTGATAAGCAATAGCCATAGTTCTAATCATTAGAAAGTATTTCTGGACATCTAGCCAGATCAGCTTTGTAGCCCCCTCCCATTCTGACCCTGTAGCCAAAATGAACCATGACTAGTCTCTCTTCTCTATGACAGTTCTCCAGAGGTCTTAAAAATATATGCATGCCATATAAACTTCCACAAGGAAGTGGTATCACTCAACTAATATTTGTTGTTCTTTTCCTGTGTGTTTATACTCAGCTATTGTTGCCAGAAAACCTTAGAATTCAGATTCCTTGGCCCTGTCCATAATTATTTCAGACATCACTGCTTCCAAAGCTTCTTAATCACTCCACTCTGACCTCTGGATATTGAAAAAGTACATGGGGGAGGGGTGGTGGTGGAGTAAAGATGGTGGAGTGAAAGCAGGGACTCACTTGAGCTCTCCCTCAAACCCTTTCAAACACCTTTAAAAAGTGGCCCTGAACAAATTCTAGAGTAAGAGAACCCATAAAGAGACAGAGTGAGGCAGATTTCCAGTCCAAGATAACCTGGAAGATTGATAGGAAGGATCTGTTGCCCTAGGCTGAGAGAAGAGCACAGTCTAGCACAGGCTGCACCAGTGTAGATCCGGCCCCAGCAAAGCTGAAGCTGACCTCGTGGGACTGAATCACTGGCAGCAGTGGTGGTTTCCATACTTCTCAGCCCACAGATGCCAGAGATAACTTAGAACGTCAGCAGGAAGGGTCTGTTTGAACTGGGTGAGAGAGAAGAGCAGTCCAGCACAGGGTGTGCCAATAAAACCTGGCCCTAGCAAACCAGAAGCAAGCCTTGGAAGTGACTGAATTGGCAGCAGCAGTGGTGTGGACAGCAGTAGTGGCTGTGCCTGGAGCTATCGTCCCACAGATGAAATGTTTGAAAGTCACTTAAGCAAGCCAGTAGCAAGCCCTACCTTAGCAAACCAGTGGGAGATCTTAAGCCCCAGGATGGTGGAGGAGGCAAGTGCCCACACATAAACCAGCATCACCACTTGCTCCACCTCAGCACCAGGTAAGCTACCAGCCCCTAAGTGCCAGCACCTGAAGCTTCAACACACAAAACCAGTAACCAGGCCCCTAACCCCAGAACAAGAGGCCTGGGACAGTGCCCCCTGTGTCCCAGAAGCAGAGATCAATATTAGAAGCCAGAAAAAAGGCAAATAACATGAGCAAAAAGCAGCAAAGAAAAACAATGACCATAGAGAAGTGTCTTGGTGACCGGGAAGATCAAAACACAAACTCAGGGGAGGACAACATTGTTAATATACCCACATTTGAACATCAAAGGTGGTTATGAACTGGTCTCACATGCAAAAGGCCTTCTTGGAAGAGCTCAGGAAGGATTTTAAAGTCAAATAAGAGAAGTAAAAGAAAAATTAAACAATTCCTTTAAAAATACAGTTGACAAAATGGGGGGGGGAGTACATTGAAGAAAACAACTCCTTAAAAAGTAGAATTGGTCAAATGGAAAAAGAGATACACAAGTCAACTGAAGAAAACTATTAAAAATTAGAATTGGGCCAGCGCAAGGTAATGACTCTATGAGACATCAAGAATCAGTCAGACAAAATCAAAACAATGAAAAATAGAAGAAAACGTAAAACAGCTCATTGGAAAAGCAACTGACCTGGAAAAAAGATGCAACAGAGGTAAATTAAGAATGATTGGTCTACCTGAAAGCCATGTTCAAAAAAGAGCCTGGACAGCATCTTTCGAGGAATCATCAAGGAAAATTGCCCTGAGGTCCTAGAACCAGAGGGTTAAATAGTCATCAAAAGAATCCACTGGTCAACTCCAAAGAGATCCCAAATTGAAAATGCCAAGGAATATTGTAGGCAAATTCCAGAATTATCAGGTAAAAGAGAAAATATTGCAAGCAGCCAGAAAGAATTTAAATATCATGGAACCACAGTCAGGATCATGCCGAAACTTGCAGCTTCTACATTAAAGGATTGGAGGGCTTGGGATATGATATTCCATAAGGAAAAGGAGCTCAGATTACAAACAAGAATCAATTACCCAGTGAAACTGAGCACAATCTTTCAGGGGAGGAGATGGATATTCAATGAAATAAGGGACTTCCAGACTTTCCTGATGAAAAGACCAAAACTCAACAGAAAATTTTATCTTTAAATACAAGACTCAAGACAGACATAAAAAGGTAAACAGAGAAGGGAAGAAAAAAACATTATTCAATGAGGGAAAACTGCTTATATCCCTACATGGAAAGATTATATTCATAACTTTTAAGAACTTTATCTTTATTACAACACTTAGAAGGGATACACAAAGAAAGAGGAAGTGGGTTTAAGGTCACTTTGATGTGATGATAAAAAAACTAATTAAGTGGTGAAAAGGGATTATAATGGGAGAAGAGGAAAGGAGGAGGCAGAAAAGGATAAACTATATCACATGAAGAGGCACAAAGACACATTACAGTAGAGAGAAAGAAAGGAGGGAGATGAGCATTATTTGAAATTCACTCTCATCGGATTTGGCTCAAGGAAGGAATAACATATTCAGTTGTGTATAGACATCTAACTTACCTTATAGGCAGTAGGAAAGGAAAGGGGAAAGAAAAGGGAGGGGGCTAATAGAAGGGAGGTAGGACTGAGGGAGATGATGATCAAGAGCAAAACACTAGTGAGAAGGGAAAGGGAGAAGGGAGAAAGAAAAACATAAATGGGGGAAATGGGATGGAGAGAAAGACATAGATAGTGATCATAACTGTGAATGTGAATGAGATGAGCTCTCCCATAAAACAGAAGTGGATAGCAGAATGGGTTAAAAAACATAATTCTACACTATTTGTTTACAAGAAATACATATGAAACAGAGGGACACACACACAGGGTAAAGGTAAAAGGCTGGAGCAGAATATATTATGCTTCAACTGAAGTGAAAAAAGCAGGGGTAGCAATCCTAATCTGAGACAAAGCAAAAGCAAAAATAGATCTTATCAAAAGAGATAAGGAAGGAAACTACATCCTGCTAAAAAGGCACCATAGACAATGAAGTGATACTATTATTAAACATATATGCACCAAGTGGTATAGCATCCAGATTTTTAGAGGAGAACTTCAGGGAGTTACAGGAAGAAACAGACAGCAGAACTATACTAGTGGAGGACCTCAATCTCCCCATCTCTGAACTAGATTAAGTCTAACCACAAAATAAAAAGGAAAGAAGTTAAGGAGGTGAATAGAATTTTAGAAAAGTTAGATAATGATAGACCTTTGGAGACAATTGAATGGGGATAGAAAGGAATATACCTTTTTCTTAGTGGTACATGGCACCTAATAAGAATTGACCATGTACTAGGGCATAAAAACCTCACAATCCAATGCAAAAAGGCAGAAATACTAAATGCATCTTTTTCAGAAAAGATAGACTAAAAATAATTGGAAATTAAATAATAGAATCCTAAAGAATGAACGAGTCAAACAGCAAATCATAGAAACAATCAATAACTTCATTCAAGAGACTGACAATAATGAGACAACATACCCAAACTTATGGGATGCAGCAAAAGCAGTTCTTGGGGGAAGTTTTATATCTCTCAAAGCTTACATGAGTAAAATAGAGAAAGAGAAGGTCAATGAATTGGGCATGCAACTGTTGGGGTGCTTGGGTGCTTATGCTTGGGTGCTTATGTTTGGGTGCTTGTACTTGGACCCCAATTTCTCCCTAGCCTCAGAAACACTGTCCCTTGATAATCATTTAAGATCAATTGAGCCCCAATAAGGGCCAAAAACCTAAATTAATCTTTTTCTCTCTGAGTGAACTAAAAATACCCCTTCCTGTGTCAGCAAATTCCAGGACCAGATAGAGCTGATCAGTATTCTTCCTGTTTGTTATCACTGGGCCCAGGATGTTTGGGACCAGATACTCTCTTGAATAATGGGACTTTTCTTATCTTGAGTTTGAATTGAGAACTGACCACTCCTTAACCACTCCCTAATCCCACCCTGAATCCCCTAGTTAGCATATTTGACATATGTTTTATTGCATTTTATCCTATATAAATTTTACCTTTACCTCTCTAAGGTTGCAGGATCCTTTAAGAATCCTTGCCCACTGAAAAGTGTAACAATAAATCTTTGCTACCTTGAATTAAAGAATGCTTGAGTCTGTGAATTCATTCCAGATGACCTGTCCTGTACTCCAGTCTTTGAGGGGTCACAACCTCTCAACCTCTTAGTCCGCAACAGTAATATTGGAATCTTACTCTCACCTGGGTTGAAGAGGAAACAATGTACACATCTGAAGATGTTTAGATATCTTCTGACCTCCTAGAAAGGTGAGGAAACTGGGGGATGAGGTGGGGGAGAGACTTTTAGAAGGGGGTATAGATTAACATTAGGAGTGTGAGCTGAAAAAATAAATGAGGGAAAGAATTTTAGAAGGATGGGTAAAATAAAGAATTAGAGGGTAAAGGGAGATGGTACAGTAACAGAAATAAGGTGAAAAGAGAGGCTGAGAAGGAAAGTAGTGAGTAAGAAATGTGGAGGGAAATTAACAAATAGTAATTGTAATTTTGAATGTCAATGAGATATACGCATCCATAAAATGGAAACAGACAGCAAAATGGATTAAAAATCAGAATCCAATAATGTGTTGTTTATAAGAAACATTTGGAAAATGAGAGATACACACATTTAAAATGGAGGATTGGAGAAAAATTTATTATACTTTAGCTGATGGAAAAAGGGCAAGCTTTGCAATTATGATCTCAGACAAAGTTATAGCTAAAGTAGATTTAATTAAAAGAGATAAATAGGGTAACTACATTTTGAGAAAAGTTACCATAGAAAACAAAACAACATCAGTACTGAACCTATATGCCCCAAATACTACAGCAGCTAAATTTTTAAAAGAAAAATTAAATTAATTATAGGTAGAGATACATAGTAGTACTATAAAAGTAGGGGAATTTAATCTTCCCCTCTCAGAACTTGATAAATCTAACCAAAAAATATGTAAGAAAGCAGTTAAGGAAATGAATAAAATTTTAGATAAACTAGATATGATAGATATCTGGAGAAAACTGATTGGAGATAGAAAAGAATGCACCTTTTCCAATAGCAGAAATATTAAAAGCATCCTTTTTGGATCACACTGCAACAAAAATTAAATTTAATAAAGGACCAAGGAGTCATATTAAAAACTAATAAGAGATTAAGGAACCTACTGTTAAAGAATGAGTAGATTAAAGAGCAAGTCATAGAAATAATGAATGATTTCATTACAGAGAATGATGATATTGAGATAACATATCAAACCCTATGGGATACAGCAAAAGCAGTGATTAGAGGGAAATGCTTTAGATTAGAGGAAAATCTCTAAATGCTTGTATCACCAAAATAGAGAAAGAGCAGACTAATGTATTGAGTATGCAATTTAAAAAACTAGAAAATGAACAAATTAAAAATCCTCAATTAAACATTAAATTAGAAATCACAAAAATTAAAGGTGACACTAATAAAAGTGAGAGTTAAAAAAAACATTGAATTGATAAATAAAACTAAGACTGGTCTTATGAAAAAACAAATAAAATAGATAAACAATTGAAAGCTTGACCTTAAATCTATATTGCTCCCCACCTCCCTTTTCTCCATTCCTGCCCCAGCCAGGAACACAGGGAGGGTAAACCAAGGGGAAGCCACTAGCTCCTGAACTTAGCAACCTGGTTCCCCAGCCCAGCAAATGCTGCACCTTGCTCAGTGCTGGGTTCCCTGGGAAGTCTGAAATACTAAATCTCAAGGCCAGGACACAGTGGGGCCACACTCAGGAGCAGACACATCTGGCCTCAAAATGTTCTGTGGATTCCTCCAGGAGACTGTAAGCTGCTCCCAGATGGAGCTCAGCATGTTGAGGGAGTGCTCCTCAGGAATGTCACATAGAGTAGCCTCTGGGAATAGGGGATGGACCAAGTGACCATTGATGTCCATTCCAACTCAGAAATGCTGTGGTTCCATAAGCTCCCTGAGGGCAGGTATACCCAGCAGCCAGGACAAGCAATCAAAACTTTAAAAAGATTTATTAAGGATGAAGGAAAGAAATAAAAAAAAGGAAGGAAGGAAGGAGGGAAGGAAATACACATTTATTATGGGCCTCCTGGCTCTGTGCTAAGCAGCATGCAGGCAGAGAAGATGTGATGTAATCTCTAGAAAACCTTATAGGTGCTGGGAAGGGACATTCAGGGTCATTTTGAATGGTTTAATCAGGGTTGCTGAACTGAAATAATCACAGCTGACCCTCCTCCCTGGGGTAAGATCATAGGAACACAGACCTAGAACTGTTTTACAGATGAGGAAAATGAGGCACAGAAGGTTGTGACTTGCCCAAGCCTCTGAGGTGGAGCTTGAACCCTGAGCCCCTGGCTTCAGAGTCAAGGTTTATCTACTCCAAAAGCAGATTTATGGGAGCAAATGCCCCTGGGGAAAGACATCTCTCCCTCTGGGGAGGGCCAGGGGTCTTTTCCTACTAAGGGCAGTATGAGAATGTAACCTGGCTCCAGGAGAAGCCTTGAGGAAGCTGGGAGTTTGGGCTCCTTGAGAGTAGCTCAGGGGGTGCAACAGGTTTCTCCTGGCCTAGCCCTAGGGAGCCCTAACTCAGTCATTCCACTCAATCACCCCCTTGTTCATGGCCCAGCTAGTCACAGCAGATGACTTCCTTGACTCCTAATTACAGTTTGCTAATTCGGTGTGCAGACATCTCTCTGTCTCTCTGTCTCTCTCTGTGTCTCTGTTTTCTCTGTTTCTCTGTCTCTGCCACTGTCTCTCCTGCTCTGTCACCATCTCTGTCTGTCTCTCTCTGTCATGCTGTCTCTTCCCATCCCTGCCTCTGTGACTAAGGTTTCCACCCTCTTCTCCCTCACCCCCACCCCCTCCCCTCTTCAAGTCTGCTGGGAACACTCATTATCTTCCTCTCAAGCCAATTACTCACTTTGGTAATTTTCTCCTTCTGAGCATAAGGGAAAGGGGGGCAGAGGAGGGAGGGGGCTTGGATGTCAACATCCCTGAGGAGAAGAGAGGGTTGAGTGAAGAAGGAAGGAAGTCGGGAGTTGGGGAGATAGGATGATCAAAAGGTCAGCTTGCAGATCAGCTCTAAGCTTCACCTAGCTTCGGGACCTGGATTAGTAGTGAGCTCCCCGTCACTGAAGGGCTTACAGTGGATACTGTGGACCACTTAGAGGGGCTGTTGTAGAGAAAGTTGGAGGTCCTGTGTTGACTGGTCTAGGTGGCCTCCAGGCCACCCGTTCTGGACTTCAGAGATTCCAAGTCTTTGAAATAAATACAATGGTTTCTAACTGCTATGGTTCTCAAAGATTTTTCTCCCTACATTTGCCTCCAGGTTTCCCTCAGCAAGCTCCCCAAGATTTTCCCAACCAGGCCAGAGAAAGCTCCTCAGCCTGGAAAGTGCCCTCTGCCTCTGGTCAATTCTCACACTAGAGGAGCCCATAGTCCCTGAGGACTCCTCCTCTGATTGGCCAGTTCTGCCCAGAGCTGCCATTTTAAAGAGCCAGCCACATCTCCTTACCCCTCCTGATATTTCTTCCCAGCCCTGTCTTCCCTTCCTTCCCCATCCCACCTCCCTTTTTCAGCTTCCTTCATGTATGTAATCTTCTCCCATTAGAATGTAAGCTCTGTGAGGTCAGGGACTGTCTTTGTCCTTCTATTTGTTGTCTCAACCTTTTACACAGTGCCTGACACATAGGAGTTCTATTGAATTAAGCTCTTTCTTAATAACTGTTGTTGACTTGACTTGACTCACTGGACAGAGGGATCATGCTTCTGCTAGTCCTGCTGGCCAGAGGGAAATGCTGGAGGAAATGGACAGATGTCCCAGAGACACAGATTTGCATTGATAGAGAGAATTCATCCTGTCCTAAGATGGAATGAGCTTCCCCCAGTAGGGGGTGGGTGCCCCTTCCCTAGAGGCCATCAACCTTCCCCATTGGATGACCACTTGCTGGGATGCCAAAGGCTACCTGAGCTCTGGCAGTTGTGCCACCTTTGAGATTCAGGGAGTCTAAGATGTCTAAGGCTCCCTCTAGCTCCAAAGGCCATGATCCCTTGAGATGGGTATTCTGGAAATTGGGAAGGCTGAAGGAGCCCCTGGTTGCCATGCAGACCTCATATTCACCTCCATGCCTAGAATCTCCTCCATCCTCACTTCTGCCTCTCACATTGTCTCCCTTCAAGACTCTGCTCACTCTCCCCTCGCCCTGGGGCTTAGGATTCTCCTCCCCCTCAAATGACCCTGAATTTCCTTGTCTGTGTGCAGGTGGCATCTCCCAGTGGGACAGTGTGAACAGGACCCTCTCCTCTGTCTTGGTAGAGCTGAGTTATCTCATTCCCAAGGATGAGCTCCTTCACTCTATTGTGTGGTATATATCCTCCAATGTATGCTTTCTCTGATTTTTGTTTTGCTCTGATTTAGATAAATGGATTTCTTTGCTGTTTTATGTGTGTGTTCATTGTAAAACTGGTATTAGGTGTAGAAGGGTACAAGCCTTGGATATAAAGCTTGGATCCCTCCATTGAGAGGCAGCCATCAGAAGTTGGCCAGAACCTGAAAACACACCCCCTGGATGAACAAAATTTAGGAGAACAGAGAGATATCAGTGTTGTTTGGTACTACCCCCCATCACTGAAGAGAACAGAGTGGCCATGCTTCTAGTGCCAAGTGTCTGTTTCTCCTCTTGGCTGGAATTAAAGTATCCCTTGGTGAAGGGTGGGGGAGAAAATGCTTAAGACATCTCTTCTGTCTCCCTTTGAGCCACACAAAGACACCTCCATGGTACATGTGTGGGAGTCTCATTACATACATACACATATGCAGAGAGACACATGTATGTTCATATGTCATCATCTTTCTAATGCCATGGTCCTTTTAAAAAATGAAGGACAAACAGAACCTGTGAGTAGTCTGAGCTGCCTGAATGGGAATACAGTTGGCCAGTTCCAGTTGGGTAACTCAGTCTTTCCTCTCCTCTCCTCCTCTCTTCTCTCTTCTCCTCTCCCTTACCTGAGGGTGTTTTGCCCAAATGAAGGTAAATTTTGATGACTGAAAGTTACCTAGTTAACTTGGGATTTACTGGCTAGATTTCTCTCTCAAAGACCAAGCCTTCAACCCAATTCACTCTGGAGCTCAACAGGTCCCTGCCCAAGCACCACGTCATGGTTATTTTTGGGCCCTCCTGGATCAGAGTGAATGTAAATAGTAACTGTTTCTCTTTTGACCAGCAATCCTTAGGCTCTTCCCCTCCCAGTTTCATGTTTTTATTAAAGTGGCCATCCCTTGACTCAATTCTTAAAGAAGACTATTCACTGAATGGGTGTTGCCTCACTCAAAGTGAGAACCTGAAAAGACCTTAGCTTGAAAAGGCCAGGGTCTCCCATTGCATCCTGAGCTAACCCCAGTCATTCTGATGACTATCTGGCTACTGCACCCAGATGGCTCTGGAGGAAAAAGTAAGTCTAGTGACCTTGCATAGCCCTCCCTCACTCAAAACAAAGTCATTGCAGGTAACGTCATCATCTCCCTGATGTCATGGTCCCCCTAGAGATGAAGAACAAACGCAATGACCACCACCACCACCACAACAACAACAACATATATGTGTGTATATATAAGTGTATATATGTATTTGTGCTAAACAGACACGAGGGGATCTTTAGGAGGAGGAAGCAGCAAAAGCCAGAGGAGTCTGGGTGAGAACTAGGGTCACCATTTGAGCTGAGCTTTGAAGGAATCTAGGGAACTTAAGGGATTGAACTGAGGAGGGATGGCATGTCAAGCATGGGGGACAGCCTGGGGAAAGGTGTGGAGGTGAGAGATGAAGAGTCATGTGAGGCACAGCAAGGAGGCCCATGGGGTCAGACAAAGAGGATGTGAAGGCAAGAGGCTGGCTGGAGACCAGTTCTGAAGGCTTTCTCTAAGTGACCAAAGATGCCTCGCATATGTCTTCTTGGAGGTCATAGGGAGCCATTGGAGGTTTCTGAGCAGGGTTGTGACATGGTCAGAGCCTGCTGCAGGAACGTCTCCTTGTAACCTGGTGGAGCATGGATTAGAGAGGACAGAGAACACACAAACTAGCCTGAACCCCAACTTCAGGCCTCATTCTTACCATCTCTTTAGACCTGACAGTGACGCTAACCCTGCCCCCAGTTTGGGTTCCAAGGTCTGTGCCAGCCCTAGGGCTGAGCCTCGTCTCTCATACCTCACAGTGACAGCAACCTCATGCCCAGCAGATGGTCATCTAGTCCCTAACATTGAAATTACTCTGATCCTTAAACCAGACCCATCAACAACTGATTTTACTCTAATCCCAGACACTCACCACCCTCCCCAACCAGAGCCCACATATTAATGCTGACCTCCTATCACCTGGCCCACTAACCCTGGCCCAGGCCAAGCACAAACCTCATCTTGGCTGTGACCTTCAGAGCCAGAGCTACATGCAGCCAGGAAGGCAGACTCCTGGCTAACCTCCACTGGGCCTCATGGAGACACTTATTCTTCCTTGACTGGCAGTCCATTCCTCTTAGTGGTCATTGCATACCTCGTCTCCCTTCCTCAAAGCCCCAACACCTCTTCTAGCCATTGGAGCTAATGAACAGAGAGTGGCCAGGAGCATTAGGGGGGATCAGCAAAGGCTTCCTGTAAAACGTGGAATTTTGGCTCTCACTTCAAGGAAGCCAGGAGGCAGAGATGAGGAGGGACCAATGTTCCAGGCAGAGGGGCTGGCCAATGACAACGAGCAAGGGCAGAGATGGAGTGTCTCACGTGAGGAGACTACAGTCACTGGTTTGCAGAGTGTGTGGACCAGGGTTGGTGGCAGAAGATTGGCAAGGTAGGGTGGTGCCATGTTGTGAGAGCTTTAAAAGCCAAACAGAGGAGTGTATATTTAATCCTGGAGGTAACAGGGATCTGCTGGACCTTACTGAGTGGTGTTGGGGGGGTCTAATGATATGGTCACACCTGCATTTTAGTCAATCAGTTTGATAACTGAGGGAGAATGGCCTGGAGTGGGGAGAGATTTGGGCAAGCAGACCCCCAATAGCCATTGCAACAGTTCAGGTGTGAAGTGATGAGGGTCTACCCCAGGGTGTGGGCACTGTCAGAGGAGAGAAAGGGCACATGACAGATGTTATGAAGGTTAAGTTGATAGGACTTGACCACTGATTGGATCTTTGGAGTGAGAGTGAGGAGTCTGGCATGACAAGTTGGCTGTGAACCTGAGTGACTGGGAGGATGCTGTTCTTAGCAGGTGTCCTCTCCTCTGTGAGTGAGAAAGTGAAGGCCATCTGCCATGAGTGCCCTCTCCTCCCTTGCCCCTTATCTGAAAACTCCTTTCCAAAGTCATCTATGCTCCAGGCTGCTCCAAAGAAGAGAAAGCTTTATTCATTGCCCAAGCCAACCAGGGGGCAGTCCCTGCCCTCTATCCCATCCCCTCCCATCTGCTTCTGAAGCTTGGCCCATCCCTCACTCCTTCTCACTCACTGTCCTCTTCCTCCTTCCTTGTTTTTTACCTGCTCCCTGCAAACAGACTCAGATCCACCTGGACCTTCACTTAGTTCACCTCATTTGTCATCTCTTCAAGCTTTTGGCCTCCACTTCCAGTCCTTCTCACTGCTAATCTCCTAAAATGGCTTGTCTTCATTCACCCCTTCCACTCCCTCTTGACCCACTTGTTTCTCTATCCTTCTGCAGTCTGACCTTCTGACTCTATCCCAGCTTTCCAATCTCTCCTAACTTCTGGCTTCTTGCTGGTCTTCCTCTGAGGGCAACTCTTCTTTCTAGATGCCTGCTACCCATTAGCTTCATGGCTCTTTTGCTCCTCCCATTCCCTGTTTGAACCCTCCATCTCAAGCCCATTGGTTGGCTCCTTGTTACCTCCTGTCCCCTTAGCAGCTCCTCATGCTGCTCTCCTCATTCTCCTCTTCTCTGCATACTTGCTTGCTTGCACCAGCTTCTAGAGGGTCAGATGTCACTTCTCTGCAGGTGACTTCCCTGACTCCTGAGCTCCAGCTCCACATTACATATTGCCAGGTGACCATCTTCTGATTGACCCATAATGATCTCACCTGAAGCTCAGTGTTAGTTCATCTGGTCCTACCCATACTTAAACCAGAATCATCCAGGCAGTGCTCACCCTCTGCCTCCCAAGGGCAGCTTATTCCAGTTTGAGGTGTTCTATTTTCTCCTTACACTGAGCCTTTCTTTCTTTCTTTCTTTCTTTCTTTCTTTCTTTCTTTCTTTCTTTCTTTCTTTCTTTCTTTCTTTCTTTCTTTCTTTCTTTCTTTCTTTCTTTCTTTCTTTCTCTCTTTCTCTCTTTCTCTCTTTCTTTCTTTCTTTCTTTCTTTCTTTCTTTTTCTTCCTTTCCTTCTTTCTTTCTTTCCTTCTTTCCTTCTTTCTTTCCTTCTTTCTTTCCTTCTTTCTTTCCTTCTTTCTTTCTTTCCTTCTTTCTTTCCGTCTTTCTTTCTTTCCTTCTTTCTTTCTTTCTTTCTTTCTTTCTTTCTTTCTTTCTTTCTTTCTTTTTCTTCCTTTCCTTCTTTCTTTCTTTCCTTCTTTCTTTCTTTCCTTCTTTCTTCTTTCTTTCCTTCTTTCTTTCCTTCTTTCTTTCTTTCCTTCTTTCTTTCCGTCTTTCTTTCTTTCCTTCTTTCTTTCTTTCTTTCTTTCTTTCTTTCTTTCTTTCTTTCTTTCTTTCTTTCTTCCTTCTTTCCTTTCTTTCCTTCCTTCCTTCCTTCCTTCCTTCCTTCCTCCTTCCTTCCTTCCTTTCTTTCTTTCTTTCTTTCTTTCTTTCTTTCTTCTTCTTCCTTTTCTTCCTTCCTTCCTTCCTTCCTCCCTTCATTCCTTCCCTCCTTTCTTCCTTCCTTCCTTCCTTCCTTCCTTCCTTCCTTCCTTCCTTCCTTCCTTCCTCCCTTCCTCCCTTCATTCCTTCCCTCCTTTCTTCCTTCCTTCCTTCCTTCCTCCCTTCATTCCTTCCCTCCCTTCATTCCTTCCCTCCTTTCTTCCTTCCTTCCTTCCTTCCTTCCTTCCTTCCTTCCTTCCTTCCTTTCTTTCTTTCTTTCTTTTTCTTCCTTTCCTTCTTTCTTTCTTTCCTTCTTTCTTTCTTTCCTTCTTTCCTTCTTTCTTTCCTTCTTTCTTTCCTTCTTTCTTTCTTTCTTTCTTTCTTTCTTCCTTTCTTTCTTTCTTTCTTTCTTTCTTTCTTTCTTTCTTTCTTTCTTTCTTTCCTTCTTTCTTTCTTTCCTTCCTTCTTTCTTTCCTTCTTTCTTTCCTTCCTTTCTCTGTCTTTTTCACATTTTCAAAAGCACTTCCACTCAGTGTCCCTAGGTCTGACTGCAGGGACCACGGACACTAAGCAGAACTTCAAGAACAGCTCTTATTCTCTTCCCGTGCTCAGCCCCACCACAAAAAAAAAAATGCACTTGGAAGGGTCCAAGAGGAGGTAGATGGCTACCCTCAGAGTATGTATTATATTACAAGGTAGTAGTTTCAAAACTGTCTGGTAATGGTTAAGAAACAGAAAGGTAGAGAAATTGAACACAGTAGACATACAATTTACAGCAGTAAATAAATATAATAATCTTATATTTGAAATTTGTAAAGGCTTAAGATTTCGAGATAAGAATTCATTATTTTATTAAAAATGATTGGGAAAATTAGAAAGCTGTATGGCAGAAACTGGGTGTAGACCATTATCTTATACCATTTACCAAGATAAAGTCAAACTGGATATGTGACATAGATATATAGCGAGCTATTACAAGAAAATTAGAAGAATATGGAACATTTTACTTATCAGACTTATGGATAGGAGAACAATTTATGAATAAACAGGAGAGAGAAAAGTTTGATGTGAAATGGATAATTTCAGTTACATTAAATTTTAAAAGTTTCGTATAAATAAAACAAAGTATCCAAGGTCAGAAGGAAAACAAAAACTGGGAAAAATTGATAGAGAGTTTTGCAGATAAAGGTGTAATCTCTCAAATATATAAAGAACTTAGTCAAATCTTTAATAATATGAGTCATTGATCAATTAATAAATAGTCAAAGGATATGACCAGGCAGTTTTCCAATGAAGAAAGTAAAACAATTTATAGTCATATAAAAATGCTCTAAATCATTATTGATTAGAGAAATGTAAATTAAAACAACTTTGAGATATTATTTTGTACCTACCAGATTGGCTAAAATGATAGAAAAAGAAAGTGACAAATATTGAAGGAATGTGGAAAAATTGGGACACTAATTTATTGTTGGTGGAATTGTGAACTGATCCAGCCATTTTTGAGAGCAATCTGGAATTATGCCCAAAGAGTTATTAAATTGCCTATACCCTTTGACACAGCAACATCACTACTACATGTATTTCCAAAGAACCTTTATGTTCTAAAATATTTTGGCAGTTCTCTTTGTGGTAGCAAAGAGCTGGAAATTGCAGGGATGCCCATCAATTGGGGAATGGCTGGACAAGTTATGGTATGTGATTATGATGGAATACTACTGTGCTCTAAGAAATGGTGAGCTCAGTGATTTTAGAAAAACATTGAAAGGCTTGTGTGAAATAATGAAAAGCAGAGTGAGCAGAACCAAGAGGGCATAGTGTGCAATAATAACAGTATTGTTTTAAGAATGACATTGAGCACATAAGTCATCCAGACTATTATAAATATCCAAACTAACTATATATAAAGCACCTATGAAGAAAGATACTATCTGCATAGAGAAAAAAGAAGTGATAAATAAATAAATAATAAATAAAGAGGTTAGCATAGAATACATATTTTATACTATGTATATATGTATATGTATATGTATATGTGTGTGTTTGCATGTGTGTGCGTTTGTGTGAAGTCTATTGCCACAGGTCAGAAGGAGGGGCAATGGACAGAAGGGGTAAAGAGGAAATTTTAGGTTTGCCATCAGGACAAGCTAAGGACTAGTGTTGTCCCTGAGTGGAATGGGCTGCCTTGGGAGGTAGTGAGCTTCCATTCCTTGGGGGTCTTCAGGCAGAGGCTGGAGAGCCCCCTCGTCAGGTATGTAAGAGTGGGGCATCCTTTTGTGATGGGCTGGACTCAATGGCCAATGAGGTCCCTCCCAACTCTCAGATTCTGTGATGAATTCTTTGGCCAGATAACCCAGGGCATAAATAAAGAAGAAAATGGCCTGATACCTGAACCCTCATCTCTCATCTTCACACTTTTTCATGGGCTGTCCCCCTATTGAGATGCCGTCCCTCCTTAGTTCAACCCCTTCAGTTCCCTAGTTTTCTTCAAAGCTTAGCTCAAATGCTAACTCTGATTCTCACCCAGATCCCTGCAGGTTTTGATACTTCTTCTTCCTAAAGATTGCCTTGTATCTATTTGGCACCCCCATACACCCACATTTACATGCATATATACATACGTATTTATATATGAACACATATATGCATATCTGTGTCTCTGTGTATTTAAACATATACCATACATGCACATACATATACATATACATATATGCATATGTATCAACTTATCTATAACCTATCTATCCATTTATCATCTCCAGTATCTTCTCTCCCACCCTTCACCAAGGGATGCTTTACTTCCTGCCAGGAGAGGAAGCAGGAACTTGGCACCAGAAGCATGGCCATTCCCTTCTCTTCAGTGAGAGGGGTTACCAGACCAGACTGATATATCTCTGTTCCCTTAAATTTTGTTGATCCAGGGAATGTCTTTTCAGGTTCTGGCCAACTTCTGATGGCTGCCTCTCAATGGAGGGATCCAAGCTTTAGATCCAAGGCTTGTATCCTTTCCCACCTAATACCAGTGTTATAATGAACACACATAGAGAATAGCAAAGAAACCCAACTATCCAAATGAGAGGAACAAAAATCAGAGAAAGTATACATTGGAAACAAACTGTACATACCCTTTGATCTAGAAATACCACTACTAAATCTGCATCCCAGAGATCATTAAAAAGGGAAAAGAACCTACATGTGCAAAAATATTTACGGCAGTCCTATGCAGGGTGGCAAAATATTGCAAATTGAGGGGATGCCCATCACTTGGGGAATGGCTGAACAAGCTGTGATATATGAATGTAATGGAATACTATTGTGAGATAAGAAATGAACAGGCAGATTTCAGAAAACCCTGGAAAGACTTGTATGAACTGATGTAAAATGAAATGAGCTGAAAGAAAAACACTGTACACAGTATCAGCAACATCATGTGATGATCAACTATGAATGACTCAATTTATCTTTAGCAACACAATGATCTAAGATAAGTACAAAGGACTCATAAAGGAAAATGCTACCCATATCCAGATAAAGAACTGATAGACTGTGAATGCATATTGAAGCATATTTTTGTCACTTACTTTATTCTTCCTTATGTTTTTTTCATTTGATCTGTTTCTTCTTGCACAACCACGATGAATACGTAAATATATTTTACATGACAGTATGGGTATAAATTATATCATACTGCCATTTTTAGAAGAGGGAGGAGAGGAAGGAACAATAATTTGGAACTCAAATTTTTGTAAAAATAAATACTAAAAATTTTCATAATTCGTAACTGTGGGGAAAATACTATTTAAAACCAAAAAAAAAATTTAAGTATACATTGGAGGATATATACCACACAACAGAGTGAAAGAGCTCAACATTGGGAATGAGATAACTCAGCTCTACCAAGACAGAGGAGAGGGTCCTGCTCACACTGTCCCACTGGGGGATGCCACCTGCACACAGACAAGGATATTCAGGGTCATTTGAGGGGGAGGAGAATCCTAAGCCCCAGGGCGAGGGGAGAGTGAGCAGAGTCTTGAAGGGAGACAATGACTGTGAGAGGCAGAAGTGAGGATGAAGGGGATTCTAGGCATGGAAGTGAACATGAGGTCCACATGGCAACCAGGGGCTCCTTCAGTCTGCCTAGTTTCCAGAATACCCATCTCAAGGGATCATGGCCTTTGGAGCTGGAGGGAGCCTTAGGCATCCCAGACTCCCTGAATCTCAAAGGTGGCACAACTGCCAGAGTTCAGGTAGCCTTTGGCATCCCAGCAAGTGGTCATCCAATGGGGAGGGTTGATGGCCTCTAGGGAAGGGGCACCCATCCCCTACTGGGGGCAGCTCATTCCATCTTGGGGCAGGATGAATTCTCTCTCAACCCAAATCTGTGTCTTTGGGACATCTGTCCATTTCCTCCAGCATTTCCCTCTGGCCAGCAGGACTAGCAGGAGAAGCATGATCCCTCTGTCCAGTGAGTCAAGTCAAGTCAACAACAGTTATTAAGAAAGAGCTTAATTCAATAGAACTCCTATGTGTCAGGCACTGTGTAAAAGATTGAGACAACAAATAGAAGGACAAAGACAGTCCTTGCCCTCACAGAGCTTACATTCTAATGGAGAAGATCACATACATAAAGGAAGCTGAAAAAGGGAGGTGGGATGGGGAAGGAAGGGAAGACAGGGCTAGGAAGAAATATCAGGAGGGGTAAGCAGATGTGGCTGGCTCTTTAAAATGGCAGCTCTGGGCAGAACTGGCCAATCAGAGGAGGAGTCCTCAGGGACCATGGGCTCCTCTAGTGTGAGAATTGACCAGAGGCAGAGGGCACTTTCCAGGCTGAAGAGCTTTCTCTGGCCTGGTTGGGAAAATCTTGGGGACATCCTAGCCCCCTCCCTCCTCTGCCCCCCTTTCCCTTATGCTCAGAAGGAGAAAATTACCAAAGTGAGTAACTGGCTTGAGAGGAAGATAATGAGTGTTCCCAGAAGACTTGAAGAAGGGAGGGAGTGGGAGTGAGGTAGAAGAGGGTGGAGACCTTAGTCACAGAGGCAGGAATGGGAAGAGACAGCATGACAGAGAGAGACAGACAGAGATGGTGACAGAGCAGGAGAGACAGTGGCAGAGACAGAGAAACAGAGAAAACAGAGACACAGAGAGAGACAGAGTCAGAGGGATCTCTGCATGCTGAGTTAGCAAACTGTAGTTAGGGGTCAAAGAAGTCATCTGCGACTAGCTGGGCCTGAACAAGGGGGTGATTGAGTGGAATGACTGAGTTAGGGCTCCCCAGGGCTAGGCCAGGAGAAGCCTGTTGCACCCCTGAGCTACTCTCAAGGAGCCCAACCTTTCTTTCAAACCAAATGATAACAGTTTTAAGAATATTATTACTAATAATAACAATTAATTACTAATTTTAATAACATTTTCATATATAATAAACAGTTTGACCTTAAGAAGTACCTTACACTTAGTCTGTAATGATTTCTTTATATTTCTTCCAGATCTTTTATATCAATTTTTTTATTGAGTTCTGGTCTTTTTGTTACAAATACCAGAAAGTTTTTCAATTCATCAAATATCCATTTTGTTTTTCCGTTTGGGATGATACTCAACTTTGCTGGATAATTTATTCTTGGATGCAGTCCCAGATCTTTTCCTCTTCAATATATGATATTCCAAGACCTACAGGCTTTTAGTGTAGAAGCTACTAGGTCTTGTGAAATCCGGATTGCTTTTCTGCAGTATTTACATTGTGGTTTTTTTTCCTTGTTGCTTACAATATTTTTTTTTAGCCTGTGGATTTTGGAACTTGGCTTTGACATTCCTGTAAGTTTTCTTCCTAGGATCTTTTTCAGATGGTGATCAGTGTATTCTTTCCATTTCTACTTTACTTTCTTGTTCTAGAACTTCAGGGCAATTTTCCTTAATTTCTTGTAATATTGAACCCAGATTCTTTTTCTTTTTTTACCATAACTATCAGGTAGTCTGATAATTCTTATATTATCTCTTCTTGATCTGTTGATCTCCACATCTGTTGTTTTCCTAATGTGATGTTTTGGATTCTCTTCTATTTTTTCTAGTTTTATTAAATCTTGGTATCTTATCATGTCATTCAATTCCATTTGCCCAAGTGTAGTTTTCAAAGGAACTATTTTCTTGAAGTTTTTGTATCTCTTTTTCTAATTGGTTAACTTTCTTTTCATAATTTTTAGATGGTTTTCATTTTTTTAACTTTTCCTTAATCTCTCTTATTTGATTTTTAAATTCATTTACAAATTCTTCCAAGGTGTTTTTTTTTTTGGGGGGAAGGGGGCTTGTGACCTACTGATGTTGTTCTTTAGGATAGGAGTGGCTTTTTTTAACCTCACTATCTTCCTCTGAATGTGAACCCAGATCTTCTTTTACACTAATGTAGCTATCAATAGTCATGTTCTTTTTTCCTTTGCTTACTCCTTTCTTTTAATTTGACTTATTTTATTTCTAGTAGCTTATTATTATCATAATAAATATTTAATTCCAAGTTGTGGGTAATGGTGCCCTAGGCCTCAGGTCCTTTTTCCTGTTGTTTTCTGAACTCTGTCCAGGGCCTCAACCTCAAGGACTCCTCTCTTCCAGCCCTAAGCCCCAGACATGCTGTCCTGAGCATGTTTTTGCTTTCTGTGGTACGTCATACTCACCCGGTATTTGCTGGCTCCTGCTCACACACAGCAGAAGCCCAGGATCACACCAGGTCAGCACCATTGGCCTGAATTCTAGAAAGATCAGGGGGTCTTTCAATCTCCCCTCACTCAGTGTCTGCTGTTCTTTAGATGAAAGTTTCTGAGGTGAAATTTTTTGAGGCTTAGCCTGCTTTTCTTGGGGCCTCCAATTTGTTGATTCAGTGAAGTTAGGGGTGGGGGGAAGGTTTATACTTCATTCAGACCAAACCTCAGTCCTTGGAGTATTCTCTGAGGTCCTCTCAGGATGTCTTAGGAGGACAACTGCTTCATCCCTCTATTTCTGCTGCTGTATGTTCATTTTGTGGTAATTTTCTTGTCTGTGGAGGAAATTTCTGATCTACTTCACCATCTTTCCAGAATGCATCCAGGCCTCTTCTTTCAGGTCATTGGCACTGATAAAATCCCAGCAGTTTTGAAAGTGGAACTATTGGATAGGGCAAGGGATGTGGGTGGCAAAAAACATTTCTTTCCTGGATCTTCAGTAACCTAGGAGTAGCGCTCAGTCTGACTTTTCCTTCTTTGTCTCTTTTGCTTGATCTTCCCCCAGGTCACACCCAAGGCTCTGGCCTGGGCCTTCTTCTCTTCTCCCTCTAGCCTACTTCAGTCAGGAATCTCATCAGCTCCTATGGATGCCATTACCATCTCTCTGTTAATGATTCTCAAATCTACCTTTTCTGCCCCAATCTGTCTGCTACTCTCCCAACTCCAAATGTCTTTTAGATGCCAAATTGGATGTCTATTAAACATCTCAGATTCACACATCCAAAACTGAACTCTTTATCTTTTCCCCAATGCCATCCCTTCTTTTTTTAAAAAAAATATTTTATTTTATTTTATTAAATATTTCACTTATACATATAAAAAATTTAACATTCCTTTTTTAAAATTCAGAGTTTCAGATTTTCACCTTCTCCCCCCTCCAAGAATGCAAGCAATATGATATCACTGATATCATGCAAAATGTATTTCCATATTATCCACATTGCAATAAAACACACACACACACACACCCCACACAAAACAAAGAGAGTAAAAAAAAATCTGCTTCCCTCTGCACTAAGAGTACATCAATTCTCTCTCTGGGGGTAGATAGCATTTTTTATCATGAGTCTTTGAGAATTGCCTTAGATCACTGTCTTGATCAGAGTAGCTAAGTCTTTCACAGCTCTCCCCTCTTCTAAAGTTTTCTGTTACTGTCCAGGGCAGCGCCATCCTCCCAGACCCTCAGTCTCACAACCCAGATGTCATGCTGGACTTAGCAGTCACTCTTACCCCCCAGATCCAATCAATTGCCATGGCTTTTCAATTTTCCCTTCCTAAAATTCCTCATTCTCTCCAATGACATTGCCTCCACCCTAGTGCCTCAGCACGCCTGTCTCAAGTCTCTCCCCCCTCCAGTCCATCCTCTACTGAGCTGCCACAGTAAGCTTCCTAAACCTCAGGTCTGACCATGCCATCTGCCTATGTCAGCCTCGCCTGATGAACTCCAGTGATTCCCTATTGCCTCCAGGCTCAAATAGTAGATCGTCAGATGATTTGTCTGTCTCTATCTCTCTAGCTGATTCTCTATCTCTCTTTTTCTGTTCCCCTCTCTCTGTCTCTTTCAGTTTCTATCTCTCCCTGTCTCTGCTCAAAGCCGTTTCTAACGTGTGCCCCTAACACCTTTCCAGGCTTCTTACACCTTCCACTGCCCTCCGATACTCTCATTCAGTGGCCCTGGCTTCCTGGCTGTCCCTCACACAGGAGGCTTTATCTCTCCATTCTAGGGATTTCCCCACGTGCAAGGAATGTTCCCGCTCCTCATCCTCACCTCCTGTCGTCCTTCAAGTCCCAGAAAAAAACCTATCTTCTTCACGAGGGCTTTCTCCACCTCCCTTAATGCTAGTGTTTTCCCTCTGAGTACATAATTGCTTACTTGTTATCTCCCCCATTAAAATGTGAGCTCCTTAAGAGGAAGGACTGTCATTGGCCTTTCTTTGTATTCCTAGTACTTATGTGCTTAATAAATGGTGCTTAATAAATGTTTGTTGACTTTCAGCCTGAACTCACAATGTGGGATGGAAAAAGGCTAGAAAGAAACGATGCCCACTGTCACCAATGTTCTCAATATTGTATTGGAAATCCTAGAAATATCAACAAGAGAAGAAAAAGAAATAGAAGGAACCAGAATAGGGAACGAGGTCATAAAATGAACTTTTTGCAGAGAATATGATGATATACTTGGAAAATCCCAGATACTCAAGTAAAAAATGAGTTGAAACAATCAATAATTTTAACAAAGTAGTAGGATACAAAGTAAATCCACACAAATCATAAGCATTCCTATATGGCAGGAACAAAACTCTGCAAGGAGATAGCAAAAATTGCCCTACTTAAAATAACTCTGGACGGTATAAAATACCTGGGAGTATACCTGACAAACAAACCCAGGAACTATAGAAGCAAAATTATTTTTTTAAAAACCCTTTTTTTGCAAATAAAATCAGATTTAAATAATTGGAGAAATATTAATTGTTCCTGGGTAGGTAGAGACAAATGATAAAAATGACAATTTTACCCAAACTAATTTATATATTCAATGCTTCCCAATCACATTACAAAATTTTTTTACTGAAATAGAAAAATAATAAAATTCACTTTAAAAAGCAAAAAAGTCAAGATATCAAAGGAAAAATGAAAAAAAAATGTAAAGAAAGAAGGTTCAGTAGTATCAGATCTTAAACTATGTTATAAGGCTGTAATTATCAAAACCATCTGGTACTGGCTGAGAAATAGAAAGGTACATAAAATAGAATTGAGTAGTTATACAATTTACAGCAGCAAATAAACATAATACCCTTATATTTGACTAGTGAAAAGATTTAAGATTTTAGAATAAGAATTCACTATTTGGTAAAAAAAATTGCTGGAAAAACTGGAAAGCAGTATGGCAGAAACTGGGCGTAGACCAATATCTTACACCATTTACCAAGATAAGGTCAAAATGGATACATGACCTAGATATAAAAAGGGATTTTACAAAAAAATTAGAAGAACATGAAACATATTACCTAACAGACTTATGGCCAGGTGAACAAGTTATGAATAAGCAAGAAATAGAGAGTAAATTTAGGTCTAAAATGGATAATTTAGATTACATTAAATTTCAAAAGTTACTATACAAATAAAAAATGTAGCAAAGATTAAAAGGAAAGCAGAAAATTGGGGGAAAATTTTTGTAGAGAGCTTATAGATAAAGATCTCATATCTACAGTACATAAAGAATGTTGTCAAATGCATAAGTGTGTTGGTCATTCCCCAACTGATACATGGTTAAAGAATATGAACAAAGTTTTCCATTGAAGAAATCAAACCATTTATAGTCACATAAAATGCTCTAAATCATTATTGATTAGAGAAGTGCAAATTAAAATAACCTTGAGATATCTTTTTACACCTACTAGATTGGCTAAAATGATAGAAAGGGAAAGTGGACAGGACGTGCTTTTAGCCATTTTGGAAAGCAATCTAAAATTATTCCCAAAGAATAATACCTACGCTCTTTGACGGAGCACTGCCACTATTTGATCTATTTCCAAAGATGATTAAGGCAAAAGGAAAAGAATCTATATGCTCTAAAATGTTTATAGCAGCTCTCTTTGTGGTGGCAAAAGGAGGAGATGCACATAAGTTGGGGAATAGCTGAATAAATTATGGTATGTGCTTGTGATGGAATACTACTGTGCTATAAGAAATGATGAGCTCAATGATTCTAGAAAAATATGGATAGACTTGCACAAAATAATGAATAGTGAGTGCACATTTAGAGTGAGCAGAACCAAGAGAACATTGCATACAATAACAACAATATTATTTTTTCATCATGATTTTCAGGTAGTCCAATAATTTTTAAATTGTCTCTCCTGAGTCGATTTTCCAGGTCGGTTGTTTTACTGATGAGGTATTTTACATTTTCATCAATTTTTTCATTTTTTTGTTTCTGTTTGACTGAGTCTTGCTCTCTCATAGAGACATTAGTTTCCATTTGTACAATTCTAATTTTTAACAGACTGTTTTCTTCTGTTAGTTTTTGTACTTCCTTCTTCAACTGGCCAATTGTGTTTTTTAGGGACTTGTTTTCTTCAGTGTATTTTTTTTTCCATCTGGCCAATTGTATTTTTGAAGGACTCTTTTACCTCTCTCATTTGACTATTAAAATCCTTCTTGAGCTCTTCTAAGAAGGCTTTTTGGGCTTCAGACCAGTTCATATTCCCTTTCGTTGTTGCAGATGTGGGTTTGTTGATAATGTTGTCCTCTTCTGAATTTCTGTCTTGATCTTCACTCTTCTCATAATATGAATCTATGGTACGTTTCTTTTTACTCATGGTGTTTCTTTATTCCCTGGCCTTTAAAGAGATTGAGCTCTCCTGCTGGGGCACAGAGGGTACTGACCCAAGCTTCTTGTGTTGGGATCCTAGGTCTTGGTCACTGGCTTTGCGTTCTGGGGCCTCTTATGCTGGGAATTGGAGGCTGTAGGTTTCTGGAAGCTTACCCTGTGTTGGGCTGGAATCAGCTCCTTTTAGATGGCTGCTGCAGGATGTTTATCTGCCTGGGGCCCCCTGCAGTGTTGTCTCCCTCGTTTCTGCTAATGCACCAGGAGATTCCTTTGCGGTGGATTGCCAAGACTCCTGGTGGTTTTCTGAGCTGGTTTCCACTGGTTCCCCCTGCCCTCACTGAGGTACTCGGAGGTCCAGGTGTTCATGTTTGCCTGCTCTACCACCTGGGCTTCAGGATCTCTTCACAATTAGGGGCTTCAGGGCTCCTACAGCTCACCTGGTGTTGGGTTGGAATCAGCAAGGTCGGGGCTTTAGGAAGCCTTCAGGTTGATTTCTTCACCTCCTTTCAGATGAATGCCGCAGGGTACTTATCCGCCAGGGCCCCCTTGTTTTTGCTGAGGCACTGGGAGACCTGTTTGCTGGGCTACTGCACTGCTGCTCCTTGTCTTTCTTCTAGCTCAGGTGTTCCAGGGTTGTTTTTTCTTTTTCTGGGCTGATATTTTCTGGGTTTTCAGAGGTTGATAAGGGAGAGTGAGAGCGATTACCTTTTCACTCTGCCATAAGCGGAAGTCTCTATCAGATTTTTCTCAGGAAGATGGGTTCTTCCCCAGCTTAACAACAACATTATTTTAAGAATGACTTTGAATAGATGTTATTTTGACTTTTATAATTATTAAAATTAACTCTAATGGACATATAAAGAAAGACACAATCCACATCCAGAGAAAGAACTGATAAATCGAAGTATGGATAGCACAATTTTACCTCTCTCTCTCTCTCTCTCTCTCTCTCTCTCTCTCTCTCTCTCTCTCTCTCTGTATATGTCTGTGTGTGTGTCTGTGTGTCTGTATGTGTCTAACGGTAGCCATCTCTAGGGCAGGGGAGGGTGAGGGAAGAAAAAAAATAAAGAAATTTACATGATAATCCGTTGTATATTTGAAAGGAACAGCAAGTTTGCATAGATTTGCATTTTCATATGCAATCATCTTTTTTATTTTACATGTTATGGAAATGTTCCTTTTTCCACAAATTAAGAAAATTGAAAAGGAATGAGGGAGGAGGGAACACCAAGGGCTTCCAGGGATGGATGTCCCAAGTTCACCACTGTTCTTGGGGGGTGAAGAGGAAAGGAGCATAGGGATCTGCTCACCCCTATTACATCAGGCAAAGACTGGATCATCTTCATCTTTCTGCCTGCCAACTGAATGGGCTGGACTCAGCCATCTCATAGTCCCCCTCCTCCAAGCCCCCAGCTTCTGAAGTGCCCTGGTTCTGTGACTCAGCTTTCCCCTCCTTCTTCCCCCTCTTGCTCCCATAAAAGCAAGTCTCCTGGCACCCATGATCCAGGAACCACATCCTCTGAGGTGTAGAGGTGAGAGTTTGCTTCTGGTTGGCTGGGCCTGGGGAGGAAGGTGGGGTGGGAGGATTTCAGGTCTCTTTCTCTGAGGCTCACTCTGTCCAAACTGCTCTCTCTTCCTTATTCACTGGATCTCTGTCTCTTTCCCTTAACCCCCCTTGGGTTTGTCCCTCGACTGTCTTTGTGTTTATCCTTGTGAACCTCCTTGTGAATTTGTGAACCTCCAAACCTCTTTGTTTCTGTGTCTTTGCCTGTGTCTCTCACCCTCTCTCTTTTCCCATCCTCCTTTCCCCTTCCCCTGCTCCCTCTCCTCTCTCTGTCTTTGCTGTCCCCCTCTTTCTGTTTCTCCTTTCCCCTCTCCTTCTTGATTTCCCCCTCTTCTCTCTATGTCTGATTATTTTTACCTATCTCTGTCTATTTGTCTCTGTCCTTATCCCTTTACCCCACCTCCTTTTACCCAATCTCCCTCTACCTCATCCCCTCTCTCTATCTCTTCTGTCTCTCTCCCTGATCCTCTGCATCTTTCTCTCTCTGTCTCTCTCTCTCTCTCTACCTCCCTTTGTGGCTCTTTCTCTGTCTCTCTCTCTCTGACTCTGTCTTTCTCTGTCTCTGTCTTTTTCTCTTTCAATTCCCTTTCCCTCCCTTTCTCCCTATATCTGTCTTTCTCTTTCTCTCTGTGTCTCTGTCCCTTTTTTCCTGTTTCCCTCTATTCCTGTTATCGTTTTTCTTTGTCTCTGTCTATCTCTGTCTCTGCCTGTCTCTGTCTTTCTACCTGTCTGTCTCCTCCTACTCTTCATCATCCTCCCTTCCCCCTTCCTCTGTGTCTCTTCCTTGGTATTCCAGTCATTGGCATTGGATTTCCCTTCCTCAGATGGCAACTCTCGCTCCACCCATTGTTCTCCTCTTCATTCTCCTGAGCCTGCCTTGGGTTCCAGAGGCTGCCCCAGGACACCGGGTAAGAGATATGAGGCCATGGTTCTGGCTCTGTCCTTGTCTTTATCCGTGGTGCTAGTCCTTCTCCGAGCCATTGCCTCTGACCCATAACTGTCCATGGTATTGTCCTTTCCCCATCCCTGACCTTCTTTTTGGTCCCGTCTTTTTCCTTCTTTTAGTCCTTACTCCTCCCTGACACCTCTTGCTTCCCAGTCCCTGCCCCGCAGTCCTACACTTTTCCCCTTCCATGTCTCTGCCCCTTCCCTAGCCCCTGTTGCTGCCCTTGTCCCTGCCTTAGTCCTTACCCCTACCACTGCCCCTTGTCTCATGATGCTTGAATTCCAATAGTGGGTTGGGAGGCAGCAAATGTGGGTTCTGATCCAGCCTGTCGTTGGCAGTGCTTTGCCAATTCCAGGGCCTCATTTTCTCTAATAGAATAATGGGTACTAGGACAAAACCACATCTAAATCCTTTCCCCCTCTAATCGCATAATTTATAAGTTCTGGGGAACTGATGCTTGGGGTGCGGTGGAGAAACTATGTAAGCTCCCCATTTGTGTCTCATTAGGATGGGACAAACTTGAAGGGAGGGGAGGAACTCAGACCCCTTCCTACATTATAGATGTGGGGGCCATGGCTGAGGACTTGCCAGACACCTTCCCCCCTCGCTGTGCAGAGCTCGAATGGGTTCTTTGGGAGGCTGACTTTGTTTCCCTGTGTCTGTCTGGATCTAGATACGTGGAGGGTGGACTCTAAACAGCGCTGGCTACTTGCTGGGCCCTGGTAGGTACATTCTTCTGCAGTGGCCTTCTGGGGAGCCTCCTACTGCCTCCAAAGCCTGCCAATCCCTAGGTCCCTGCTATAATAGGTTTTCTTTTTTTATTTTCTTTTTAATTTATGGAATAAAAAAAGCATTTCCATAATATGGTACAATTAAACATATGATTGTACATGAAACCACAAATCTACTTTGCACAAGTTGCTACTCCTTTCAAATCTACAACAAAATTATCATGTAAATTTCTCTTTTTTTTCCCTCCCCACCATCCTAGAGATGATTACCATTAGGCACTAAGAGATGTATATATGTAAAATTATTCTGTACATACTTCTAGTTTTCATTTCTTTCTCTGGATGCAGATAATGTCTTTCTTCATATGTGCTTTAGAGTTAATTTGGGCATTTGTAACAGTTAAAATAACTTTTTCATTCAAAGTCATTCTTTTTTATTTTTATTTTATTTTGTTTATTTGCTTTTTGGTAACAAAGTCATTCTTAAAACAATATCGCTGTTACAGTATACGATGTTCTCTTGGTTCTGCTCACTCTGCTCTTCATTATTTCATGCAAATGTTTTTTTTCTCTTCATGATTTTCTAAGCTGATCAAGCTCATGATTTCTCATAGCACAGTAGAATTCCATCAC
This sequence comes from Phascolarctos cinereus, assembly GCF_003287225.1. Lineage (NCBI taxonomy): Eukaryota > Metazoa > Chordata > Mammalia > Diprotodontia > Phascolarctidae > Phascolarctos > Phascolarctos cinereus. The sequence continues at coordinate 427,113,545 of NW_027556098.1, read as the reverse complement.
AATCATATACCAACTTGTTCAGGCATCCCCAATTCATTTCCCATTCTCATTCAAAGTTACAATTGCTATTTGTGAATTTCCCTCCATCTTATTTTTACTCACTATTTTCCTTCTCAGCCTCTTTTCACCTTACCCCTATTACCTTATCTTCTCCCCTAACCATCTTATTCTTTATTTTAGCATCCGTCTAAAAGTCCCTCCCTTATCTACTCACCCTACCCTCCTGATCTTAATCTATACCCCCTTTCTGAAAGTCCCTCCCCCACCCTATTCCCCAGTTTTCTCACTTCTTTAGAAGTGCAGAAGAATTCTAAACCTCTTCAGATGTGTATTTTGTTTCCTCTTCAACCCAGACAAGAGTAATGCTCCAATATTACCATCCCTTACCACCCTCTGCTTCCTCTCTATTCCTTTCACACCCCATTTTTATGAAATACTTTCTCCTTTTAATCTTTTCCTGCCAAATTTTGTTTTTTTGAATCACCTCCTCATACATGCCTCAGCCCCAATCTTTCTTTCAAATTACCTTAGTAGTGATAATAGTTTTAAGAATATTATTACTCCTAATAACAACTAATAATTACTAATATTCATAACATCTTCATATGTGATAAGTAAACAATTTGTCCTTAATCAATGCTTTTTATTTAGTCCTCAATTATTTCCTTGAATTTTTTTCTGTATCTTCTATATTGAATTTTCCACTGCATTCTGGCCAACAGTTTTTCTGTGGGAAAGATGGGACAGTCTTAGATCCTGGGGTGTCAGTGTTCTGGGCTCCAGGTCTGGAGAACTCCAGCTAATGCTACCCTCTCCTGCCTTGCAGTCATTCACCTCCCCGGAGGAGGCCATCAGACTCCTCAGAGGGAAGTCCTGGAGCCTGAGCTCACAGCCCCATGCCAAGCCAAGGGTGAGGAAGAAGGGCCCAGTTGCCCTGTCCGTGCCTGCTTCAGTGGGATGCTCAATAGGAGGAAGCTTCCTAGAGGCTTGGTGTTGAGGAAGGCATTCAGGTTGCAAGGGAGGGGCATTTAGGGGGTGGGTTTCAGTTGGAAGTGAAGCTCCCCCTACCTGGAGGGCTTTAGGCAAAGGCCACCTGGCCACTTGTTAGGTGTGGCATATCAGGGATTGGACCAAATGCCCTCAGAGCCTCACATGCCTCATGGTCCCTGCCCACCCTTTACCCCTCTCACTTCATCATTGTGCCACCCACCTGATACCCAGGGTGTCGGCAGGCAGCATGCATCTGAGGGCAGAGCCCGGGTAGGCCAGGAGAATTGGGTTTTAGGCACAGCTCAGACCTAGACTTTCCATGTGTCCTGGGGCAAGTCATTTCCCTCCTCTGGGCCCAGAGTGATGGCTGCTACACTGATGCTGGGTGGTGGGGAGGAGGGCACACAAATGAAAACTCCGTGGAGATTATAAGTGGGCACTGACTGCACTGTGGGAGGCCATGGTGCTTCACAATCTGGACCTTTTGTGCTTGTTGGGTGACAGGGTAATTGTAAAGTACTCAAGAAATTCACAGTGTTTCATCCATGGTCACTGACATCTTTGACATGTACAGGGCCTTGTAAATGACCAATTAGCTCATAGTGATAGGACTTTGCAAACTGTAAAGTACTTTGTAAGTGGCCATGGAGCTGGGCCCACAGTGGCAGGAGTCTGCCCAGGAGAGCTCTGGGCAGGTAGTAATTGGATGTCATAGGTTATAAAGTGCTTTATGGCTGAGTATAAGTGGCCTCTGTAGATGATACCGATTTTGAACGGCATGGGTCCTGAAACAGTTTACAGAAGGTTAACAGGGTAGCTTCAGAAACAGGAAAGGGGGTTGGCAAATGCTGGAGATCTAGCTGGGTTTGTAGGTGGCATCCGACCATCACAAACTCCAAAGTGCTGCACTTCATGCGGCCTGAACTTCATTAGATAGACTGTTCCTGTCCCAGCCCCCTGAGGATGCCCCCAGGAGAAGCCTAGGAAAGCTCCTCTCCCAGCCAGAGATAAGTGGTAAGTGGATGATGGCAGGTGGGAGGGGAAAAGTGGGGGAAGGGTTTGGAGGAGCCCCTGCATCAGGCCTGGGAATGCTTCTCTTCCATCCTTGACTTTGCTCTCACCCCAGCTTGGCCCAACTGAGACCAGGGATGAGGAGGGAGAATTAAAGGGAGAAGCCTGGAGTAGGAGGAGTATGGCTGCTCCCAGCTCTCCCTGCCTTGCCAGACTTGGATACCTTTGGCTGGAGAGACCCAGAAGAGGAGGGCTCACTGCTTCCATAGCTGCCCCTGTGATCCTGCCAGTCAACATCCCTGTTCCCTCCTTGCTTGGCCTGCTGATGCATTACATTCCCATGCGTTCTCTCTCCCACCCCCCATCACTATCACCTTGGCTCTATCATTCCCATCTCCAGCATCTTCTCTTGTTCTCATACCCTTCTGGCTCCATCATTTCCCATTCCCTCTTTAGTCACCAGTAAAGATGGTATACCGATGCATCCCTGTGTGGCTGACTCTATTTGCACCAAGCTCACGCAATCAGGGGTCACTGAAATACAATTGATGAGGGACAGGGTGAAGGTGCTTTCCTGGTGGCCATGGGACTCACACCAAGATTTTGATTGGCTACATCAAAACTGATCACACCCATGGACAAAAGAGGCAGCTAGGTGTCCCAGTGGACAGAGGGGCTAGACTTAGAGGCAATCAATCAATCAATTAATAAACATCTATTAAGTGACTGCTATGGGCCAGGCACTGTGCTAATCTGGAAAGACTTGAGTTCAAATCTTGCCCCAGATTCTAGATGTGTGTCCCTAAGGAAGTCACTCAACTTTTGTTTGCCTTAGTTTCTTCTACTATAAAATGAAGATAATAATCACACTGAACTCACAAGGTTGTTATGAGGAGAAAATGCCGTATGTGTAAAGTGCTCTACAACCTTTAGATTGCCATATAAAAGCCTGTTATTGTTATTATTTTTTTGAGGCCAATAGCTGCCCCCAATAAAGTTGCAGAAGGAGAGAGGGGAGGGGAGAAGAAGCCCCTCATGAAAATGATGGAGATAGACATTCTCCCCAAGTGTCCCTGGTGTGGTCAAACAATCTATCCTCAAACATGGAGCAGTCACCTCCTTTTAACCTACAAGGTTTCCTCCATTTTCACCCTAGGAACCACTCTTTACGTATTGATTAGAGTCACATCTAGAATGAAATGTCCCATTTTGATTTCTCCACCTACTGAAGGAGAAAGTCATAACTAAGGAAATGGAAAGAATCAGCAGCAACCCTTCCACTCTGGGCAGAAAACACGAGAACTCCAGGGTATGTCTGGATAGTTATACTCCCTCATCACTGCTCCATCCTGCCTTTGGGCCAGGCTTGGGGTGCTTCCCAAGCTCCTCATTCAGCTCCCCTTTCTGTCCAAGTGGGTGCTTGTGTGCTCTATCTGCCCCCTTTGATGTTCACCCCAATGATATCCACCATGTTTTCTGGCTCTGTGTTTCTACACAGAGTATTTAATGATAATACCTAGCATTTGTATTGTGCTTTAAGGTTTGCAAAGCATTTCAAATACATTATTTCATTTGATCTTTGCAATAACCCTATGAGATAAGGAAACAGAGGCAGATAGAGGTGAAGTAACCTTACCCAGGCTTACACAGTTAGGATGCCTCTGAGGCTGGATTTGAACTCCAGTCTTCCTGACTCCAGACCAAGTGCTCTGTGCACTGTGGCACCCTCCTGGTGGCCTCATGTACCATGTAGTTCTTCACTTCTTTAGAATAGACCTACTCATTCTGAGTCACATAACACTAAAGTATTCATTCCACAGAGTAATTCTCCATGATAGCTCTACTCTGGGGCCTAGGTTACTGACTGCTGAGCTTTTAGCACAACCAGCCCTACCAAGATTCACCACACTGCTGCTTCTCCCCAGTCATTCTCATGACACACTAACGTACCAGCACTGCATTCACCCATCCGTTCTGTTAGGGTGAAAGTTGTTGTCTCAAAAGAATTCAGACTCAGACTGTCTCCAAACCAAGTAGAGGTGTTTATTTAGTGTAAGGCACCCAGCAGACTCTTCTCCTTATGGGAGGCAGCAGCCCAGCCAGACAAAGCTATGGGTTTATAAAGAGGAAAAGCGTCATGTTGGAATGAAGATCAAGTAATTAGGGACAGGCAGGCCAAGAGGCTGTAGCTCAGAGTTCCATGCATGTGATTTCCCAGCATGCAGTTCAACCCCCCTCAAGGGTTGGGGGGGGGGGAAGAGGCTGCTAAGTGCAATTTAAATGAGATGCTAATGAGTCTAGGGTCACTGAAAGGTGATTAAAGAATGATAGGGAACAGGGGCCAAAATGGGGAAAGTGCCTTCTTTGGTTTCATGGCCAACATCCTTTCAGACCATGAGTGGGACATGCAGACTCATTGCTTGTCTTGTGCCTGCATCAGGAAGTTACTGTATTGCTTGATTAGGACCCACTCAGGTCAGGGACATGGTCTTTTACTGAGGTCCAGATACATTGCCCTCCACCTTTGGCTTCGGAAGAGCAACCAAATTTACCTCAACTTTCCTGGAAAGCAAGCATCCACCAATTGCTTTATGTTCTATGGGCAATGTCCTATCCCCCGTCCCCATACACAGTAGGTCAGTTGTTCCTTAAAATGTCTTGAGCCCATCTTTGCAACCTGGTTGGCTCTGGTACTTGACATCACTTCCTGCTCACTGGAGTAACAGCCAGAAGGAGCTCCAGGTGTGTGTGGCCACTGGGCTGCAGACCATGATGGACAACTGGAAAAAGCACACTTCACTCGGCTGGGTCAACTCTGTGAGTCCTCAGGACCCATGTTTGCTGAATGTCCTCTTGTGCAAAATTTCCTTTCTGGCTAAGTAGAACTCCTTTTCTTACCTGTTGAATGCTCGAGCAGTATGCCAATTCATTCCGACCCAGAACCTAAGAAATCAAGATAACAGCCTGCGTTGGCCTGCTTCAAACACCTTGGGACTCCACTCCCCCCCCCCCCCCCCCCCCCCGTGTGGCTTCCCCCGCCACCACTGTCCTATAACTATGTCTTCCCCTATTGCAGTGTAAACTCTTTCAGTACAGGGACTGACTTTCTATATTTGTAGCTCCAGCATTTACACAAAATAAGCATTTAAATTCTCATTCATCCATTCATTTGGTCTTCATTCTTTTTTATTTAAGTTTAATTCCTCATTTTGGACTCTCTGGTTCATCTTTTCACAACCCCCATACTTCAAAATTTATCTCCAGACATCTGAGGGTATAGGTTTTACAACTTTCTTGGACTGTGTTTCCTTTGAACCCCAGAATGTCTCCCCTCCTCTTATTTTTCCCACATTGAGCTATAAATAGATCCCAATTAGTGTAAATAAGTTCCATAAACTGGCACTCCTATGGCACTGGCCATAAACTATGCAATGTTATAATTTTGTAAAATATAGTCTTTAGTTCCAGCCCAATAGAAATATTCAACATGAATTTGAATCATGTGACTCCTTTATGAAATAAATTTTTCACACCAACCAGGACTTGACTTTGATATTCTATCATCTCTACTCTGACCAATATATGTAGTTGTCTCTTTTGCCCTTTCTTTCCAATTTAAAGCTCTTCAGATTGTATTTGCAACACTCCCGAAACAGCATTCTTAAAAGTCTTCTATATGTGTAATCTGTCCCTTGCTGAGAATTTGATGCTTTGCTATTTTAAGACAGAAAGAGACCAGAAACCAATGAATCAAATGTTCAGTCAACTCAGTTGCATCCAATTCGTCATGATCCTATTTCGGGTTTTCTTTTTTCCACATTTATTTATTTTACTTTTAATTTATAGAATAAAACAAGTATTCTGTAACACTTTTTAATGAAAAAGATGATTGCACAGGAAACTGTAAATCTGTTATGTACAACTGGCCATTCCTTTTGAATATATAATAAAATCATCACGTAAATTTCTTTTTCTTCTTCCTTCCCCCCACTGCCCTAGAGATGGCCACCATTGGACACAAACAGGTACGTATAAGTAAAATTATGTACGTATATGTAAAATCCATCCTGCTTATCAGTTCTTTCTCTGGGTGCAGATAGGGTCTCTTATCCTCCATCCTTTACACTTAATTTATAAATAACAGTGAAAATGATTTAGTCACTAGAAGCTGTGGCTACAACAATATTGCTGGGGCTAGGCGCGCCGGTGCGGCGGCAGCGGCTTCGAGCCTGGGCCCACAGTGGACACCATCTGGGATGTCCAGCTCAAGAAGCCGCAGCGGATGTGCGCGCCAGGCCCGTCTGCGAGGGGAGAGGCCTGGCCCCGGCCGGAGGTGTGGGCGGCTGGAGAGCCTCCGTGCCTGGCCAGCCCGGCGCTTCTGCTCGTCTTCCTGGCCATCCTGGGGGAAGATGGGGAGGTTCGCCAGGGCGCAGGATGCGGAGGAGAACATGAAGTTGTTTCCGCCGGACCGTGAGAGGAAAACAGATGCGTTCTGCCAAGTCGAACGGAAGAAAGTTTCGCTAGAGGTGCCGCATGGGTTATAGAACTTCTCGGCCTCACAAGAGAGCAATTTGAAATGCGGAAATCCAGACAGGCTAAAGAGGAAAGGCATTCCTGCTATTGAGGCGAAGGAATACATTGCAAACGTGGGCGGCAGTTCACCAGCAAGGTTGGAAGCTGCATTGACCTGGACACTGAACAGTAACAAGGAGGTAGGAATCTGGTTGCAAGGGTGGACGAGGTGGTTTGGGCTGGAATCTGCCATTCCCGACGGGCTTGCGCTGTCCGCTCAGTCCGGCGCTGCTGATAGCCATTACTGCGGTGCTCCTTTTCTTTCTGGGATCTGGCCTTTTTGTGGGGACTTCTTGTTCTTCTGAAATATCGCTGGTGGCAATTAGAGGAAGAAGAACAAACAAGCCATGTATGAGATGGTGAAGAAAATGATAGCTGTAGTTCAGAATCATTATGTTGACTGGGAGCGGGACATGGAATCTATCCATATGTGGGCAGCCTTCGGGTGCGGGACACCCTGATCCCACCTTAGAGCCAGAGGTGCATGAACTGGGTCTGGGACAGAGCAGTGGAATTCCTGGCATCCAAAGATCCCAAATTCAGACAGTCACACAGGGTGGCTGCAGAAGACATGCTGGCGTGCAGGTGGACTAAGTCTTACTTCTCTGACTCTGAACGCTAGACTCCCCAGGCAGGGTCAGACATTCCTGTTGGCCAGTCCTTGGGGACAGTTTCCCTAGGCCCAACAGAGAGGGGTTCACAGATCTGCTGGTGCTGAATTCACACTCATGCCTTGACCTCCCAACTTCTCCTATCCATGCATTGCTCCCATTTCTGAAGGTCGTAGCAAGAACTTTTTGAATAATTTAGCTTGTGAGGCCTATCTAGATCTGCCTTGAGGGTTGGGGAGGAAACAAGTTGGGTCATGTAGCTCATCCTGATTTTTTTTCAGCAGGTAGACCCTGCCTCCTTTCCTATTCAGCACCCCGCTTTTCTAATAGGAAGTGAAAAGGCTTGGCTTCTCACAAAGAGGTGGAGGCCCAGTAGCCATATGTGCTGCTTGAGATTCAGTGAAATGCAGTCAGCACCTTCTGCCTGCAGCCTGGCCAGCATCTGCTGTTGCTGATCGGTTGTACAGCCTTGGAGAAGTGCCTCCTGGGGTTGGGGCATAGGGTGGCAGCTTAGGGGGGTTGCACTGGGGCCTTAGGGACTGCAGGCAGCTGTGCTGGGTGCCTGGGGAGGCTGCACAGGTGTGCTGATGAGAGAAGAGAGAAAGAGTCTGCTTCCTTTAGGAGCCTGACCTTCCTTTTCAAACAAGGGGAGGGAAGAAATGAGAGGCCAGAAAAACTGGCATGCATATGGGAAGACCTATTGTAGTGATAAACAGTCTGCCCTGCCTAGACTAGGGCATCTGTGAGGTTGGTGGGTCTCTGAGACCTGGTGTGTGGTGTGTCAATGAGGGTACAAGGGTGGGGTGCCAGCCATTGTCCCCCGATTCTGCACCAGATCTGTAGGAAATTAATTGGGGCAGCAGATGCTTTAGGCAGTGGAACTCAACAGATTTTAATTTTTATACCCTTTTTCATCACACAGTTAGCCTTCCTAAAGTGTCTGTCCTGGTGGTGGTTCTCATTATTTTTGATTGCACTAGTAACCTCACCAACATCATCTCTATATTGTGGAGGGAATCCTCATTCTGAGGGATGACTGTAGCCATACACAGGGTGTTTCCTGTGTTTTAAGAACACCATATTCAGCCTCCAGAGCTATGTGTCATTGAGTGACTCCTTCCACACACTTTGCACATTGTCTCAACAACCTAGAATTAAATTCCAGGGAGGCTTCAGCACCTCCGCCCCCTGCTGGCCACACAAAAGAATTGCAGGGGCTCTTGCCTCACAATTCTGAGACTGCAGAATTTCATTACCTACCTCCTGCCCACTCATCAACTCAAATCAGAACAGAAAAGAAAATCTCCAGAAACAGACCAGTGGGGGGGAGTCTTATTAGTCAAGTAAGAAATCTTATTGCCATATGCTCTCATCTATGGCAGGAATGGGATATCTGAACAAAAAGCAAACTCAACAGCTGGCTCAGAAAGACGTTAACCATCTCTTTCTGATCTCAGTGACGTTTTTCTTACTAAAATTCCAATATGTCATATTTTAGCAACACCATTTCCTCTGATGTATGTCAAAATGAACTTCATTATTGATGACTAAATTGCTGGAGGAATAGCACTACATATTAAAAACTGATTTGTTTCTTTAAAAAAAAACAATATTGCTTTTACTATATACAGTGTTCTCTTGGTTACACTCACTCCGCTCTTCATTATTTCATGCAAATCTTTCCATGTTTATCTAAGGTCACTGAGGTTTTCTTGGTAAAGGTACTGGAATAGTTTGCCATTTCCTTCTCCAGGTCATTTTACAAATGAAGAAACTGAGGCAAATGGGGTTAATTGACTTGCCCAGGGTCACCCAACTAGTAAGTGTCTGTGACTAGATTTGAACTCCAGTCTTCCTGACTTAAGGCCTGGCACTCTATCAACCACACCATCTACCTGCCGCTATAGATCAATGGATCAATAGTGATACAAAAAAATGGCATTTTGAAAACTATTCTCCATGACCTGGTTGGAGTTACTGCAGTTATTTCAGGGATGCAAACATTGTTTAACATTATACAATTTTTATCATAATAAATTCAATGAAAAATGATTACAATCATCATTACAGCAATAGGCAGGAAAAGCCTACAACATTCAGCATTCATTTACGTTTCAAATACTCAAAATCATAGGATTAAAAGGACCGTTCCACAGTAGCATCCAAAGCATGAAGGTCAAGGGTGAGTTAGCGTGATCAGTAAAAGACCCCCCTCCCCACTGGAAGCTTTCCTCTGTGAAGAAACATGGGTGCCCCAAGTTTCTCCCATTGCTATTTCCATGTGTGAGCTATGCTCATAAGAGAAGAGAAGAGAAAGTAGGGGAACAGGGATAGGGAAGGGGAGGCAGAATTATCTCTATCTGCACATATACATATGGGTGAATTTGAGAACACCAGATCTTCCACAGCCCACCTCAGCACTGATCCCATGGGAACAGGCCCTGGCCCAGCCCCTCCATCTTCTCTTGGTACAGCTTATTGGATGTTTCCATCTGGGTCACTGTGAAGTAGTTTTTCCAGTCTCCACAGATTCCTGCCACATGTGGAAAGGAGGCAACCTGTTTGATGACAGGTCCTGTGTGATCATGCCCTTCCATACTATTCTCCTTCCTTCCTTGCCCCAGGAAGGAGACATTGGATGGACCTTTAGTGACTTATATGTATGGGGTTAGGATTAAGTGACCTTCCCCTGCAACCAGTGAGCTTTTCTGTTCCTCATTTATCATCCAGAGAATGTGGATGTTGAGTCTGCCTGGTCTTACCCTTTTCTCTTCCTCCCTCACTTCTTGCTTTTCCTCTAACACATGAAAACCTAAGGGAGGTTTCCTTCACTGGGCATCCTATCTCTGAGTGGGTCCTTGCACAAGCATCTGGTAATATCTATGGTGAAGATGGAGCAAATTCTTTGGCTGCCTTCCATCTGCTTTGTGATTTACACCTTCTCTGATCCTATTTTGGGCTGCCTCCATCTCATTTAGGCAGGAGGGAACCCACCTATATAAAACTCTAGTGGCCCTAGACCATTCCTCCTCACCTTTTCTCATTGTGATTATTTTGAAAGTCTCCATATTTTCTATTGGTACAGGTTCCTTGTTTTCCAGGATGTATTTTTTTTCATGACTTGGAAGGAGGCATTCTCTAGGACTGAGCTGATTTCTTACTCACTCAGATCCTTGCCCAGGAATTGGAAAATCTTCTCCACACTGGCCTTAAGATTCTAGGGAAAAAATACCATGCCCCACAATGCTGGAAGTGTGGGGAGGTCAGGAAGAAATAATAGCAGGAAAAGAAAGAGGCCAAAAGTGAGAAGAACAAAGGAGAAGAGGGATAGGATAGGGAAAAGGCAGATAAGTAGCAGAAGAGGGGTAGGAGATAGAATTTGAAATGAAGGTGCAAAAAAAAGAAGCAGAAACAAAGGATTTAGGAGGAGAGAAAAGAGAGTCTGAGGGAAAAGATCTAAGGGGTAGAGAGAAAGGACTAAGTGTGGAGGGGAGAGGAATTAGAGGGGAAGCAGGGGGTGGAGTGAGGAGAGAATTAGATCTGAAGCAGGATTGGAAAGTGAATCAAACCAGGATGTAGAGTCAGGTGAGGATTTGGGGAGACACGAGAGAACAGTGGTAAGAGGTGAAAGTAGAGGTTATGGTGAGTGGATGAAGAGCTGGTGGGGGAGATGGAGATAAAGAAAAGAAGATAAAATGAAAAAAACAAAATGAGAAATAAAGAGAAAACAGGAAAATGACATGGATGGAATGAGAAAGGGGAAAATAGAAAGAAGAGTTGGAAGGAAAGAAAGAAAAGAAGAGAAAACATAAAGAAGAGTTGGCAGGGGGGATTTAGGTTTTAGTGAGTGGAAGGGAAAGGGAGAAAGGTATATAATTAGTAGTAGAGGAAGTGACTGAGGAGAGGAAAGAGAGAGGGAAAAGGAATTAGAGAAAATATGGAAAGGAAGAGCAATCAGAGGCATGTAGAGGGGAAGCCAAGAGGAATCCAAGGAGTCTAAAAAAAAATGGAGAGAGAGAAAAGCCCTATGAGGAGAGGGGAAGGAGGACTGTCAAAAGAAGAAAGAGAAAAGGGAGGAACAAAATCAGAAAGACAGAGAAGAAGAAGAAAAAGATGAGACAAGAGGGAAAGTAGACATGTAGAATGGATAACGGAAAGCCCAAGAGATTCTTGGGGAGGAAAAAGGAGGTTCTTCCCCCTCCCCAAGATTGTGGGAGCTGCTCCCACAAGCTCACAAAAGAGAAAATCAGCCTCATGTGGCTGGCACGGGGAGAAGCTTCTGACAGATATGGAAATGTCCTTGAAAGAGCTTTTCTTTTTCTCTTTATGGAAAACTTTTTTTAATAGTATTTTATTTTTTCCAAAAGTATCTTAAGATGGTAAGCAATTTGATATGATTTATATATGTGCGATCATGTAAAATGTATTTCCATATTAGTCATTTTGTGAAAGAAGAAACAGACCAAAAGAAAACACACACACACACACACACACACACACACACACACACACACAAATAAAGAAAGTGACCTGCACTCAGACTCCATCACATCTTTCTCTGGATGTGGACAGCATTTTCTGTCATGAATCTTTCAGAATTATCTTGGATCACTGTGTGGCTGAGAAGAGCTAAGTATTCGTAACTGATCATGGTACAATGTTGTCGTTCCTCTGTACAATGTTACCCTGGTTCTGCTCACCTTGTTTTGTATCAGTTCATGTAAGTCTTTCCAGATTTTTCAGAAATCTGCCTGCTAATAATTTCTTATAGCACAATAGTATCTTTTTCCTTATTTTTCTTAATACTATTATATTTTATTCAAATTACATGTACAGATAGTTTTCCACATTCATTTTTATAAGATTTTGAGTCCCAAATTTTTCTTCCTCCTTCTCTCCCTTCCCACCTCCCAAAGACAACAAGCAATCTGATATAGGTTATACATGTGCAATCATGTCAAACATATTTTCACATTAGTCACATTAGCTGTGAAAGAAGAAATAGAACACAAGGGAAAAACCATGGGAAAAAAATGAAAACAGTATACTTTGATCTGCATTAGGACACCACATTTCTTTCTCTGGATGTGGATACAATAGTATCTTGAAAGAGCTCTTGATAAACCCCAGGATCGCTCTGTGGGAGAGAGGTTCCGAGTGAAGTGACCTGACTGAACCAGCAGATGGACCAGGGCCAGAGCTGGCAATGACTGTAGAAAATGCTTCCTATTTTTTGGAAGGTACCATTCTTCCTTTCTCTTTATCGGCCCCTCTCTTGATGGATATGCTGGCAAGCTGGGTTGATTTTCGGGCCTTGTCCTTGTGATATTTGGCCTCTCCTATTCTCCTTTGCTTCTCTCTGCTTTTCCCTCATTCTTTGGCTCCAGTTCCCCTGGGATTTCTTTAGCTTGACTTGTTCAGTCGCTTTTCAGTCATATCTAACTCTTTATGACCCCATTGGGTTTTTTCTTGGCAAAGATACTGGATTGCTTTTCCATTTCTTTCTCCAGCCCATTTTTACAGATGAGAAAACTGAGGTAAACAGGGTTAAGTGACTTGCTCAGGGTCACACAGCTGATATTTGTCTGAGGCCAGATTTGACTTCAGGAAGAGGAGTCTTCCTGACTCCAGGCCCAGCACTACTTAGCTGCCCCCGAGGGCTCCTAGTCACTTACATTTAGACATCTTGAATCTCTACACACTGGTTATAATGGGGACCCAGGCTCTTTCCCTAAGCAGAGCAATCTCTGGGGTGGAAAGGATCAATCTCAACTGAGTTTCCAGTCCCTTTCCATTAGCTGCTGAAATGCTTTCTTCTCTTGCTCACTTTGTCCAGCCTTCTCCAATTTCTCTCCCTCTCCTTCACATGGCTGGGAAGAATCAATATCTGTTGCTTCCCATAGAGTTATGGCATGCACAAAGTAAATCACTGTGTTGGGGAAACCTGGTACAGACCTCTATGGCTTGAATTGAAGACCAAGCCTACCAGATTGCTTGCATTTCCTGCTCCTGGCTTCCAGTTTGGTTTGGGAAGAGGAGTTTCTGAGAGAGAGCACCAAGGAAACCAAGGGTTTCCTTTCCTCAATGTTATTCCATGTTTTGTAAAGCTTGTACAGTGTTTTCTGTGTTCTCTCCAGTTTTAGTGCCTATCTGGAATATCTGGAACAGAATTCCTGTTTTTGAGGTTTGGGGTTGGAGAAATCTGTGGAAAACAATTACTTCAGCATCATGTTCATCACATGATCCTTAAAAAAGGTGAGGAAGTAGCGATGGAGGCTACTCTTCCAGATCAGATTTTGAACAATAATCTTAAGGACCTGGTCACTGGAATAAAAATAGTGGGAAGTAGAGAGGTGGCCATTTGATATGAAAATTGATGGTAGAAGAAGAGAGTCTGACATGAGCCCAAGGTTTTGACAGGGAAGATTCCAAAGAGTCTGAAGTGGGAGACCAGGGCCTAAAATGGAACTAGGGAAGGTAGTCTACATTGGATAGGAAGTTCTTGGGCATGAAGTTCAGAAGACAAAAGAGAAATCATCCCAATGAACAAGATAATGGGGTTTTCTCTAAAGAGAATGGCTTTGATCCAAAAAGGACAGTTTGTTCAGCAACTTCTACTTGGAGAAGTCTTGTACAAGGAGATGGACGTGAGAAGATTTCAAGTGTAATGTGTTCTTATAATTTAAGTGGCCGGAACACTAAAGGTCACCTTGAACTAAGGCTCACTTCTAATGCTGAAGGTAACAAAGATTTATTTTGTGTGATGAATGGGATAGGAAGCAAACTGAAGGCCCATTGCTTGGAGTGGCTTGGATTATCACAATGACCTACAGGGAACAAGGAAATCTGGCAACTTTGGTCTTCCTTCCTTCCGTTTTTTTCTGCCACACAGAATGGTCTTTGTGACTGGAATTTGAAAAGCTACTCAGATGAGAAAATAATACAGGTGTCTCCTGCTGACCTTGTATGCAGAGAACACATACTTTAGAAGGTTTGGCAGAGCTGCGAGCGAGTGGTAAAGATGTGAATCAAAGGCTAATTAAGGGATGTTGTGTGGTCATGAGAACTATTCCAAATTGGAATTGCCAGCCTTGGAGGGCAATTAGCTTCCTCTTCCCAGAGACCTTCAAGCCTTGCCTGGTTGAGTATGTGGTCATGGGATGGGCTTGCTTTTTTCACTCCACGCTGGAATAAATGAACACAGAGGTCCTTTTTGCTGACACTTAGGGATTCTATGCATTGCTGTCTGGGGGAGAGAGTATGGACCACCTCTCATTGAGGTCAAGACACAAGCCAAAGGAAGCCCCAGCTCAAGGGACACAGAAAGAAAGTCTCAAGAGGAACATGCAGATAACAATAGGTATGCATATGTATAGCATTCAGGTTATGAATGGGAGCCCCTTGAGGTTAGGCACTGTCATTTACCTTTCTTTGTATCCTCCATGCCTGGCACATAGTAAGTTCTTAGTGCTGGCTGACTGCCTGAGTTGACTGAGGATGAACTGGAGGTCATCTCTGAGGGCAGGCACTAGGACTAAATAGGCCTGGCAAAGGCTTTTTTTTTTTTACAGAAAGTGGGATTTGAGCTGAGACTCAGGAAAGCCAGGAGGCAAAAGGGAAGAGGGGAATGATTCCACACGTGGAGGGGCAGCCAGTGAAAGGGAACAGACTTGGGAGATAGAGTCATGTGTATAAGGAACACTAAATGGGGTAGGGGGAAGGGAAGTGGACAGGAATTTATTAAGAACCTACTGTGTGGTTTACAAATATTAACTCATTTGATCTCCATGACAACCCTATGTGGTAGGTGCTACTGTCTCTATTTTAAAGTATGGGAAATTGAGGCAGACAAAAGTGAAGTGAGTTGCCCAGGCTCACACAGCTAGCAAGTGTCTAAGGCCAAATTTAAACTGAACCTCCTTGACTCCAGATTCATTAATCTGTGCCACCAGCTATCTGGAAGGCCAGTGTCCCTGGATAAAAGAGTATATAGGCAGGAGTAAGGTGTAGGAAGACTAGAAAGGAAGGGAGGGGTGAGGTTATGAAGGGCTTTGAATGCTAAAAATGGAATTTTGTATTTGCTCCTAGAGGTAATAGGGAGCCACCAGAATTTATTGAAAAGTGGGGTTATGGAGATAAGGGCAGAGCCAAGATGACAGAGTGAAAGCCTGAGCTCTCCCCCAAATCTCTTCAAATACCTCTAAAAAGTGACTCAACTAATTCTAGAGTGGCAGAACCCACAAAGAGACAGAGTGAGGCAGATTTCCAGCCCAAGACAACCTGGAAGGTCAACAGGAAAGGTCTGTTGCACCAGCCTGAGAGAGAGGGGTCCAGCGAGCAGGGTACAGTGGCAGACCTGGCCTAAGCAAAGCCAGAGCAGGCTTCAGGGGACTGAGTCACCAGAAGTAGTGGCATGTTCCAGTCTTCTCAGCCCACAGAGGCCACACATGACTTAGAAGTTCAGCAGGAGGGGTCTATCAGAACTGGGTAAGAGAGAAGCACAGTCCAGTGTAGGGATGCAGGGCATGCCAATGCAGCCCCTGCATCAGCCAACCAGGAATAGGCCTTGGGAGTGGCTGAATCAGCAGCAATAGCAGCAACAGTTCTGCTCCTGGAGCTATTAGCCCACAGACTGAATGTTTAAAAGTCACCTATTTATACTTCTGGGAGCCAAGATAGTGGAGTAAACAGTACATCACTTTCACCCTCCTTTACTGACCTTGAAAAATCCAGAGAATATTGCTCCAGGAAAAATCCTGAAATAGTGGAGTCGGAAGAAAAAGGAGATACAAAAGTCTTTTAGCTCCTGAGGGGAATCAAAGGGAAAGGTCCCTCTTGCTGCAGCTGAAGGGGACCAGTACAGGAAGAGAGACATCTTAGCAAGCCAGTGGCAAGCACCGCCTCAGCAAACCATTAACCATGCCCCTAGCCACCAGCACAAGAAGCCTCGAACAGTGCCACCTGTGCCCAGAAGCAGAGGTCAACTTTAAAAGCCAGAAAAAAGGCAAAGAAAATGAGCAAGAAGCAACATAGAAAAACAATGACCATAGAAAAGTATTTTGGTGACAGGGAAGATCTAAACACAAATTCCAGGGAGGATAACATTGTCAATATACCCATATCTGAAAACTCAGAGGGGAATAAGAACTGGTCTCAAGCCCAAAAAGCCTTCTTAAGAGAGCTGGAGGGGCAGCTAAGTGGCACAGTGGATACAGCACTAGCCCTGAAATCAGGAGGACATGAGTTCAAATCTAGCCTCAGTCCAAACACTTGACACTTACTAGCTGTGTGACCCTGGGCAAGTCACTTAACCCCAATTGCCTAAAAAAAGTATATTAAAAAAAGAGCTGGAGAAGGATTTTAAAAGTCAAATAATGGAGGTAGAAGAAAAATTTAATAATTCATTTTTTAAAATGGAAAAAAGTACACTGAAGAAAACAATTCCCTAAAAAGTAAAATGAGCCAAATGGAAATGGAGGTACAAAAGCTAACTGAAGAAAGCAATTCATTAAAAATTAGAAATGGGCAATTGGAAGCTAATGACTTTATGAGATATCAAGAATCAGTCGAGCAAAAATTTTTAAAAAATGAAAAAATAGAAGAAAATGTAAAATTCCTCATTGGAAAAACAACTGACCTGGAAAATAGATCCAGGGGAGATAATTTAAGAATTACTGGTCTACCTGAAAGCCATGATGGAAAAAAAAAAAAGAGCCTGGACTGCATTTTTCAAGACATTGTCAAGGAAAACTGCCTTAGGGCCCTAGAACCAGAGGGTAAAATAGTCATCGAAAGAATCCACTGATCACTTCCTGAAAGAGATCCCAAATTGAAAACTTGAAGAAATATTGTAGCCAAATTCTAGAATTATTAGGTCAAGGAGAAAATCCTACAAGAAGCTAGAAAGAAACAATTCAAATATTGTGGAACCACAGTCAAGATTAAGCAGGACCTTGCACCTTCTACATTAAAAGATTGGAGGACTTGGAATATGATATCCCATAACACAAAGGAGCTTGGATTACAACAAAGGAACTACACAGCAAAACTGAGCATAATCTTTTAGGGGAGGAGATGGATATTCAACAAAATAGGGGACTTCCACACTTTGCTGAGACTAGAGCTCAGTGAAAAATTTGATCTTCAAATACATGACTCAGTAAAGGCATAAAAAGGTATACAGGAAAGGGAAAAAAAATGTGTTACTCAATAAGGGTAAACTGTTTACATCCCTACATGGGAAGATGATACTTGTAACTTTTGAGAACTGTATCTTTATTACAACAGTTAGAAGGGATATACATAGACGGAGGCGGTGGGTTTAAGTTGACTTTGATGTGATGATAAAAAACCTGATAGGAGGCAGGGCAGATTGAGGGAAGTAGTGGTCAGAAGCAAAACACTGGTGAGGAGAGAAAGGGTGAAAGGAGAGAGAAAAGTATAAACAGGTGGGTGGGGAATAGTTTGGAGAGACAGACACAGTTAGTAATCATAACTGAATGTGAATTGGATGAACTCTCCCATGAAATGGAAGTGGATAGTAGAGTGGATTAAAAAACATAATCCTACAATATGCTGCTTACAAGAAACACCTGAAGCAGAGAGATACACAAAGAGTAAAGGTAAAAGGCTGGGGCAGAATAAATTATGCTTCAGCTGAAGTAAAGCAAACCACACACACAAAAAAAGGCAGGAGTAGCAATCCTGGTCTCAGACAGAGCAAAAGCAAAAAACCGATTTAATTAAAAGGGATAAGGAAGAAAACTACATCTTGCTAAAAGGTATCATAGACAATGAAGTAATAGAAGTACTAAACATATATGCACCAAATGGTATAGCATCCAAATTCTTAGAGGAGAAGTTAAGTGAGTTACAGGAAGAAATAGACAACAAAACTATACCATTGGAGTCCTTAATCTCCCCCTCCCCAAACTATGTAAGTCTAACCACAAAATAAACAAGAAAGAAGTTAAGGAGGTGAACAGAATTTTAGAAAAGTTAAATATGATAGACCTCTGGAGAAAACTCAATGTGGGTAGAAAGAAATACACCTTTTTCTCAGTGGTACATGACACCTACATAAAAATTGAACATGTATTAGGGATGAAACCTCACAATTCAATACAGAAAGGCAGAAATATTAGATGCATCTTTTTCAGATCATGATGAAATACAAATTACATGTAATAAAGGCCCATGGAAAGAGAGACTAAAATTAATTGGAAATTAAATAACCTAATCTTAAAGAATGAGTGGGCCAAACAACAAATCATAGAAATGATCAATAATTTCATCAAAGAGAATGACAATATTGAGACGATATGCCAAGATTATGGGATGCAGCCAAAGCAGTTTTTTTTTTTAAGCTAGGCAATGGGGTTAAGTGGCTTGCCCAGGGTCACACAGCTAGTAAGTGTTATGTGTATGAGGCTGGATTTGAACTCAGGTTCTCCTGACTTCAGGGCCGGTGCTCTATCCAGTGTGCCACCTAGCTGACCCCTCAAAGCAGTTCTTAGAAGAAATTTTATATCTATAAATGCTTACATGAATAAAATAGAGAAAGAAGAAATCAATGAATTTGGCATGCAGCTAAAAATGCTAGGCAAAGAACAAATTTAAAATCCCCAGTTAAATACCAAATTAGAAATTCTGAAAATCAAAGAAGAGATTAATAAAAATTGAAAGTAAGAAAACTATTCAACTAATAAATAAAACTAAAGTTTCATGAAAAAAACAATAAAATAATAAACCTTTGGTTAATTTGATTTTTTAAAAAAGAGAGAAGAAAACCAAACTACCAGTATCAAAAATGAAAAGGGTGAATTCATCACCAATGAAGATGAAATTAAAACAATAATTAGGAGCTATTTTGCCCAAATGTATGCCAATAAATCTGACAATCTAAGTGAAATGGATGAATATATATATATACATATATATGTGTGTGTGTGTATATACAGAAGAGGAAATAAAGTAGTTAAATAACCCTATTTCAGAAAAAGAAATTGAACAAGCCATCGATGAACTCCTAAGAAAAATCTCCAGGGCCAGATAGATTTACAAGTGAATTCTATCAAACATTTAAAGAACAATTAATTCCAATACTATATAAACTATTTGGAAAAATAAGTGGAGTCCTACCAAATTCTTTTTATGATACAAATATGGTGCTGATACCTAAGCCAAGAAGAATCAAAACAGAGAAGGAAAATTATCGACCAATTTCCCTCATGAATATTAATGCAAGAATTTCAAATAAAAGATTGGCAAAGAGATTGCAGCAACTTATCACGAAGACAACACACTATTGACCAGGTGAGGTTGATAACATGGATGCAGGGGTGGTTCACTTAGGAAAACTATCAGCGTGACTGACCATATCAATAATGAAATTAATAAAAGTCAGGTGAGTATTTCATTAGATGCAGCAAAGGCTTTGGGCAAAATACAGTGCCCGTTCCTATTAAAAAATACTAGAAACCAGGAATAGAGTTTCCCTTAAAATGATAAGTAGCGTCTATCTAAAACCGTCAGCAAGCATTATACATAATAGGGATAAGCCAGAAACATTTCAAAGAAGATCAGGAGTGAAACAAGGATGTCCATTACCACCATTGTTATTCAATATTGTGCTAGAAATGTTAGCGTTAGTAATAAGAGAAGAAAAAGAAATCGAAGGAATTAGAATATGCCATAAGGAAACAAAGCTATCACTCTTTGCAGGTGATATGATGGTATAAATAGAGAATCCCAGAGAATCAACTAAAAAATTACTTGACATAATTAACAACTTTAGCAAAGTTTCAGGATGTAAAATAAACCCGCATAAATCACCAACATTTCTATGTATTACTAACAAGGCCCAGCAGCGAGATAAAAAGAGAAATTCAATTTAAAGTTATTGTAGACATTATAAAATATTTGGGAGTTTACATGCCAAAACAAACCCAGGAACTATATGAACACAATTACAGAACACTTTTTCACACAAATAAAGTTATATAATAAGAAGAACATCAGTTGTTCATGGGTAGGCTGAGCTAATATAATAAAAATGGCAATTCTACCTAAATTAATTTACTTATTCAGTCACATACCAATCAAACTACCAAAAATTATTTTATAAAGCTAGGGAAAAAAACACAATAACAAAATTCATCTGGAAGAACAAAAGGTCCAGAATATCAAGGGAACAAATAAAAAGAAATGCAAGGGAAGGTGGCCTAGCTGCCCCAGATATTAAATTGTATTATAAATCTGCAATCATCAAAACTTCTTGACACTGGCTAAGAAATAGAGTGGTGGATCAGTGGAATAGGTTAGGTATGCAAGATATAACAGTCAACAATTATGGTAATCTACTATTTGATAAATCCCAAAACTCCGTCTTCTGGAATAAGAACTCATTATTTAACAAAAACTGCTGGGAAAACTGGAAAATAGTATGGCAGAAAGTGGGCATAGGCTAATATCTTACACCCTATAGCAAGATAAAGTCAAAATGGGTACACGATTTAGATATAAAGACTGATACTATAAGCAAAGTAGGAGACCAAGGAATAATTTATCTGTGGATAAATGGAGTGGATCTATGGAGTGGGAAGAATTTATGACCAAACAAGAGATAGAGGACATTATTAAATGCAAAATGGATGACTTTGATTACATTAAATTGAAAAGTTTTTGCACGAACAAAGCCAACACAACTAAGATTAGAAGGGAAGCAGAAAGCTGGAAAACAATTTTTACAGCCACTGTCTCTGATAAAGGCCTCATTTCAAAAATATGTAGAGAACTGAGGCAAATTTATAAGAATACAAGTCATTCCCCAATTGATAAGTGGTCAAAGGGTATGAACAGGCAGTTCACAGATGAAGAAATTAAAGCCATTTATAATCATATGAAAAAGTGCCCTAAATCACTATTGATTAGAGAACGTTGTACACAGTAACAGCCATGTTGTGCGATGACTAACTTTGATAGAGTTAGCCCTTCTCAGCAATGCAGGGATCTAAGACATCCCCCAAAAGCCTCATGATGGAAAATGCTATCCACATCCAAAGAAAGAACTACAGAGTTTGAATGCAGATTGAAGCATACTATTTGCTATTTTTTCTTCTGTTTTGTTTCCTCTTTCTTGTGGTTCCTCCTATTGGTTCTAATTCTTCCTTACAACTTACTAATGTGAAAATATGTTTAATAGGAAAGTATACAGATAGCCCATGTCAGATTGCATACCATCTTGGGGAGGGAGATGGAAAGGGAGGGAGATGGGAAGGGAGGGAGGGGGAGAGGAATTTGGAACTCAGAAGCCTATGGAAGTGATTGCTGATAAATCAAAACAAATTTTCTTCTTTTTTTTAAATTTTATTAATTTATTTTGATTTATCAACAATCACTTCCATATGCTTTTGAGCTGAAAATTTTTCTCCCCCTTTCTCCCCCCCACTCTCCCCCAAGACGGTGCACAATCTGATATAGGCTTTACATTTACATACCCATTAAACATATTTTCACATCAGTGAAGTTATAAGTAAAAATTAAAACCAATAGGAGGAACCATCAGAAAGAGGAAACAAAACTCAACAGAAGGTAAAAATAAGTGATAGTGATTCAATGTTCATAGTTCTTTCTTTGGATATGGACAGCATTTTCCATCCCCAGGCCTCTAGAGATGTCTTAGATCCTTGTAATGCTGAGAAGGGCTCAGTTTAACAATCTTAGTCTTTGCATAATGTGGCTGTTATTGTGTACAAAGTTCTCTTGGTTCTGCTCACTTTACTCAGCATCAGACCATATAAGTCTTTCCAGGTTTTTCTGAAGTCAGCCTGTTCATCATTTCTCATAGCACAATAGTATTCCATTACATTCATATACCACAACTTGCTCAGCCATTCCCCAATGGATGGGCATCTTCTCAATTTCCAATTCTTTGCCACCACAAAAAGAGCTGCTATAAATATTTTTGTACATGTGGGTCCTTTTCCCATTTGTTTGATCTCTTTGGGATATAGCCCTAGAAGTGCTATTGCTGGATCAAAGGGTATGCACATTTTTGTAGCCCTTTGGGCATAGTTCCAAATTGTTCTCCAAAATGGTTGGATCATTTCACAACTCCACCAACAATGCATTAGTGTTCCAATTTTCCCACATCTTCTCCAACATTTATCATTTTCCTGTTTTGTCAGGTTGGCCAATCTGATAGGTGTGATGTGGTACCTCAGAGTTGTTTTAAATCAAAACAAATTTTTAAAAAATAAAATATATAGAAAACTGAGCCAAATTTATAAGAATACAAGTCATTCCCCAACTGATAAAAGATCAAAGGATATGAACAGGCAGTTCTCAGATGAAGAAATTAAAGCTATGTATAGTCATATTTAAAAAGCTCTAAATCACTATTGATTACAGAAATATGAATTAAAATAACTCTGAGGAACCACGTCACACCTGTCAGATTGGCTAATATGACAAAAACAGAAAATGGTAAATGTTGGAGAACATGTGGGAAAATTGGAACGCTAATGCATTGTTGGTGGAGTTGTGAACTGATTCAACCATTCTGGAGAGCAATCTGGAACTATGCCCAAAGGGATATAAAACTGTGCATACCCTTTGATCCAGCAAAACTACTAGGTCTGTATCCCAAAGAGATCATGAAAAAGGGAAAAGGACTCACATGTATAAAAATATTCATAGCAGCTCTTTTTGTGGTGGCCAAGAACTGGGAATTGAGTGTGTGCCCATCAATTGGACGAGGGAAAGAAGGAAAATACTATTAAGTGGGGGAGGGAGAGAATATAAAAGAAAAAAAGTATTTATGTTATTTAATCCTCACAGCAAATTAGGTGCTATTGTTATCTGAGTTTGATAGTTGAGGAAACTGAGGCAGACAGTAAATACCCCCAGGGTCACCCAGTTAAAAATTGTCTGGGGTCAGATTTAAATTCAGATGTCCCTGACTCCAGGCTCTGTCGCCTAGAAAGGCCTCAGGTCCTCCCCATCTGAGGCCAACATGTGACTGACATTCCCGAGTCTCTGTTCTCCTTTTTGCATTTTTTCCTTTCTTATTTTAGTTGAAGGCACGCTGGAAACAGTGATGACCTTAGGAGTTCCAGAAGATTGAGTCAGCATTTGCCTGAAGTCTGGGAGCTGGGCTCCCATCTGTGCAGAATTTTCTGGAAGCCAGAGGGTGAGGAGGGAGGTTCGGAGCAACCCGTCTCACCCCAGAACAGTGGAAGGAGTCCAGGAGGAGATTCCTCCGTTTGGTCCAGGTGGACAAAGCCAAGAGTCGAGGGGATGTTGCAGAGAAGAAAATCGAGGCTGGATATCAGTAAAACCTTCCTGACAACTTGATTGGCCCCTAAGCAGCATGGCTGCCTGGGCAGGGGTGCGCTTCTGTCCTTGGAGGTCTGCGGGCAGTCTCAAGGGTCCCTTGGTGGCTTGGGGACAGTTGGGATTCCTTTCCTGTAGAAGTTAGATGCATGGGTTACTAAGGCCTTTTCCAGCTCTCACATTTGCTGGTTCTGGTTTTGCTGCTTTGGGGAGTATCTAGGGACTGTTCAGTATTATCACTGCTGGGAAAAGCTATATGAGATAAACTCAAGGCTGTCCCATGTCACACAAGAGCTTCATTCCTAGCTGTTTTTTGAGTAAACTCTACTCCAGCATCTAATGAGTCAGAGAATGGTTTTAGGGGCAACTCCCTGGGGGACAGGGAGGGATCCTGTCTGAGAAAGACAAGAGATGGGAGGGCCGAGTCCTAGGTTAGGCTGAGAAAACCAGTTGGTCCACAGTGCAGCAGGTGGCCTTGACAAGGCTTGAGTTCCCCATTACTGGAGGAGATAAAGATCTGGCCAAATGACTTGTCTGGGGGGATCTTGTTCGTTCTCAGGAATTCCTGTTCATGTAGGGACTGTCTTGAATGACCCCCAAGTTACTTCTAAGTTAGAGAGCCTGTGATCCTCCACGCCCTCCACACTCCCAGCACCCCCAGAAGAGAGAAGGGAGGGGAAGAGTTAGAAGAAAGAGGCACCGGAAAACAAGAGTGATAAAGGGGTTTGTGGGAATGGAAAGAGAAACAGTGGGGCAGCAGTGTGCCCTGGCGGCAGGGGCCCTGGGTTGGAATCCTTTCTTAGACTCTCACAGTGCCTTCAGCTCCCTGGGTCAGACGCTCCTCGTTTCTAAGTTGGAAAGAATCCTTGCAGCGTGCATTGCAGAGGTTGATTAGGAGAGCAGAAGGAACTTGGTGAACTTTAAACAGACAGAAAAATGGGATTGTCCTTAGACTAAGAATGGCCTTCTTGGAAAACTCTCGTTTCTCCAAAACTCGTGTCTTTTGCTCTCGTTTGTTCCTAATCTTGCTCTATTAGCTGCCGAACTCCATCCCTGTGACCCACCCATCAGTGTTCTGAAGCTCAGTGCTGCCCTCTTCCCTAATGCTTTCCCTGTGGTGCAGCTCATTGTTCACCTGGAAGAGTGCCACGAAGTTAGCCTGGCCCCACAGGAGTGTCCTGAACGCTTCTTCTTTTAAAGAGGATCAAGACACAGGAGAAAGACCATGGAGTCTGGATTGCAGGTCTGGTCTGTCTGGGGTTGGGAGCCTCACGGCTCTGGCTAGTTCCTCCGCTTCTGGGGCCCCAGGTATTCTGTTTAAACCTGGGATTCTTTTTTAAAGATTTCTTTCATTTTTAATTTATGGAATAAAACAAGCATTTCCATAACACAATGCAATAAAAAAGATGATTGTACATGAAACTGCAAATCTCCTGTGCACAACTTGCTATTCCTTTCACATATACAACACAATTATCATATAAATTTCTTTTTTTTCCTTTTTTTCTTCCCTTCTCCACCCTAGAGATGGCTACCATTACATACAAATAGGTATATATATAAATTGAAGTATGTATTGAATAATTTTACATATATATTTTGCATATGTACATATATTTTATAATACTTACATATATGTATATGTCTATGTCTATAATATTTATACATGTGTATATATACATATATTTGTAATATTTATACATGTGTGTATATACATAATTTTACATATATATTTATATATACATATATAATATATACATGAACATATATGTAAAATTATTCTGATGTGTGAATGTATGTATATGTAAAATTATTCTATATGTACTTCTAGTTATCAGTTCGTTCTCTGGATGCAGATAGTCTTTTTTATATGTCCTTCATAGTTAATTCGGGTGTTTATAATAGACAAAATGACTTATTCACTCAAAGCCATTCTTAAAACTATTGCTGTTGCTGTATACAATGGTCTCGGTTCTGCTCATTTTGCTCTTCATTATTTCATGCAAGCCTCCCCATGTTTTTCTTAGATCATTGAGCTCATCATTTCTTATAGCACAGTGGTATTCCATCACAGTCATATCCTATGACTGTTCAGCCATTCCCCAGTTGATGAGGATCCCTGCAATTTCCATTTCTCTGCCACCACAAAGGGAGCTGCTATAACCATTTTAGACCCTATACCTAAAGCTCTTTCTCTGGTGTCCATGGACTTCCTGGGGGTTTTGTGGAGAGGATCAGAGGATCTATGAATTTGAAGGGGGAAGACAATTACATGTTTGTTTTCACTAACCTCTTACTGAAATGTAGCACTTCCAATTATTTCAAAATCTTACGGGATAAGAGGTTTAAGGGTTTCAGTAAACTGTCCACCAGAGGGAGCCATTACATACCAAAAGTTAAGAATCTTATCTTCAATGGGGAGCCTGAATCAAGAGTCTCGTGTCATTCACTTCTCTGAGGTCTGAGGCCTAGCATGTTGAGGAAAAGCAGAAAGCTTAGCTCTTCTAGATTCCCTCCCCCTCTCTTGGCCCCCAACCCTGCTCCCCATCTGGCCTGGCATATAATGACATCTTTGTCGCAAAACTGAAACTCCTCTGGCATTCTTTCAATTGCCTCCACATCGTGGATTCTGGGTATGAGAGGGATCCCCTTCACAAACATGAATTTAGATTCTCCGTGCAGATAGACCTCTCCTGGCTCAGTGAGTGCTCTCTCCTGGAGCCTTCTCACTGACTCTCCTGCTCCTGCTTCCTTGGATCTGTCTAAGGTTCAGTAAGCCACAGACCTGTTCAGTGCCCAGAGCTTAGAGTAAAATCAGGAAGAAAGTTCAGAAGATGGGATGTCTGGGATAAGGATTGTCAAGGCCAAGGAATCTCACTCCTTGAGGTCTTCCAGCAAGAACAGTTGAGCATGAACACACAGGACAAGGACATTCAATCTTACTTGAATGAGACCAAATATTTAAGGTAGTCTCCATGGCAAACATGTATCTTCAAGTCTGCTGAAGGATTGTCATGGAGAACAAAGATTAGGCCTGGTCATTTTGGCTTCCAGAGACAGAGTGGGAGGGGACTATAAAATCTTATTGGTCACAGATATTTCCCTTATCCATAGGTCTGACAGATCAAATATTCCTTGCTCCCTTAATTTGATTATGACATTACCATTTATGTCTAAAACATGTACCCATTTTCACCTTAATTTCATATACATGTGAGATGTTGTTCTATACCCAGTTTCTGCCAAACTGCTTTCTAGTTTTCCCAGCAGTTTTTTGTCAAATAGTGAATTCTTGTCCCAAAATCTTGGATCTTTGGGTTTATCAAACACTGAAATTACTATGGTCAGTATTACAAATTAAAAAAAAAATCCCAGGGCAGCTAGGTGGCACAGTGGATAGAGCACCGGCCCTGAAGTCAGGAGGACCTGAGTTCAAATCCGGCCTCAGACCAAACACTTGACATTTACTAGCTGTGTGACCCTGGGCAAGCCGCTTAACCCCAATTGCCTTTAAAAAAATCCCTAGAGACAGTTTCTGGGTAATTAATAATCTATTAATTAATTAGACTAATTATCAATAAATTGATGGTTAGTGGTTTCTGCTGGTAACCAAAGACAAGCTAGGGAAAGCCTGAGAGCTACAAATAATCCTTGAAAGGGAATTCCATTGACAATTGAAAAATCAACCTTGCTTGGTGGACATTGAATGAGGAGATGGGCTGAAAGTCTTTAGCTCCTCCTGCTGAGAATGTGGCTTGATCAAGAGACTCAGCCACCTCTAGCAGTCTGGACAGGGGCTACATCTCCATTGAAACCACTTTAGTTGGTTTTCTCCTTCGTGATATGAGTCACCCTAAACTCTACTAAAGGGGCACAAGGACAAGGGCTCCTAATTCAGGGGGTAAGAAGGCTTACCTTGCCCAAACTGAATTCTGTCTATGCTATAAACAGAAGTTAGGTCTCCTGATTGGGTGGGGTCCTGCCCCAAGATTGAATAGCATCTTCTCTGAGGGTTAGAGGTGATCTCTTTAGTCAGTTGTATGCTTCAGAGGCTGATTTTTTTAAGGAGCTGGGCCTTAATGAGAAAATTGAGGAGAAAAGCCTGGGTCTCAATCTAATAATTTGTTATTAATATAATAGTAAAATAGTATTTTCTCTCATCAGTTACTTCTGAGTCTTGTGCACCTAATCTAGTCCACTGATCCACCACTCTACTTCTTAGCCAATACCAGATTGTCTTCCTGATTACTGCTTTGTAATACAGTTTAAAATCGGATCCTGCCGTGGCTTACCAATGCCTGGATATACCACTCAGAGAAAATCAATGACTGTCCAGAGGGTTTCTGCCTCTCCTCAGGAGTTCCCCTGGCTATAGCTCTGGGCAGGCCATTGTTGTTTTTCACTTAGCAGCAAAATCAGCAAGTTCATAATCAATAATGATTAGGACCCAAAGATTTCACTGGGTTATTTCTGTTCTTCATTTAACACATTATGAATTCAAAACCCATCCCCAGGCACGAAGGAAATAATCACACTCTGGTGATGTTCACATAAAGCGAATCAATGCATGATAGTTCACCCACAGCCCAGAAGGGGCACAGGCTACAGTTAGCCTGGAAAACTTAATGTGCTGTTTAACATCAACACCTGGAGCCCGCTGAACCAAAGTGGAATCACAGACCTAATTCAGACATGCTATAGCAGGAGAAATTGAACCAGTTAGTTTTTATAGATTCCATAATCAATAGTCAGACAATGCACCATATAAAGTATTTCACTCCCTATGGACAAACTTTGAAGTCTGTGTGTGTGTGTGTGTGTGTGTGTGTGTGTGTGTGTGTGTGTCTGTGTCTGTGTCTGTGTCTAGTCTTGGGTAGAACTGACCAGTTCTCATCATCCGTGCTGACATTCTTACAGCTATTTCTGTCCTAGAGCTGAGAAGGTTTTGTGCTCTCACCAAGACAGAACGTTCATTCTCACCATTCTTCTCTGACACTCAGATTTCCCCAAGGTCTCCTGGACCTTTCTCCAATCACTGAATTACCATTTTTTTTTGGCAACCCAGAACGTACCCATTTGAATACTCAAGATTATGTTTAACTATGGGACACTCTATCTTCCAAAACAAATCTGTAATAAGTAATACCTCAATGTTACAAAATCACAGCATTCAGGTTAAAAGAAGAGCTCACCACCTCCTCCTACTCATAAAAGTAATAATAATAATAATAGCTAGGATATATAAACACATGTACAATACATATATATGTATGTTTGTGTGTGTACACATATACGTACATTTGCTAGATGTTACATAATTATCTTCTCATTTTATCTTCACAAGAACCTGGGAGTAGGTGCTTTTATGACCACCACCTTACAAATAAGGAAACTGAGGCAGACTGAGGTTAAATGAATTTAGGTTACACAGTTAGTAAGTACCTTCTGAAGCAGTTATTTAATTCAGGTCTTCCTGCTTCCAAGACCAGCCCTCCAGCCAACGACTGTACAAAGTTCTCATGCTCTGGGAGACATCCCATAAATCAAAGCACTTCCATATACATTGATTTCTTCAAATCAGGATGCAAGAAACTGTAGACTTAGTGTTACCAAAAACTGAGACAGATCATGGACTTAAAAAATAAAATCTGAAGTGCCTGTCAAATGACATCAGTCCAGTTGAAATCATGTCCAAATTGGGGGACTACCCAGGGAACAACCTTCTCTTGGCCTCCCCCTGCTGCCATTTTGGACTGGTCACCTTCAGGGGCCAGTAGAGGACAGTATCCCTTGTGCTCTCATGGCTCCGAAGGTTTAACACCAGCAGTTAGCACTCAGAGCACAGATCAACTTAGGCTGAGAATCATCCTGTTCCTCAGTTAAGTTGCCCAACCTAATGGGAATCTAACATTTTAAATGGCTCAATTTGGAAGCTTGTTATCATGATGCCAAGCTATATTTCCAACCTGAGCTAATATCAGAATCTAGGGTGCCAGCCAGGGCCCTGGATAGAACATGGGGCCAGAGTTCAGGAAAACCTGAGTTCAAATCCAGCCTCAGAAACTTACTAGCTGTGTGACTGTGGGCAAGTCACTTCATTTCTGTCTGCCTCAGTTTCCTCAATTGTAAAATGGGGATAAAAGGGTTGTTGTGAGGATCCAATCAGATAACATTTGTAAAGTACCCAGCACACAGTAGGTGTTAGATAAATGCTAGCTATTATTATTAATCTGTGAAATCAACTTTGGAAATAATGACAAACTCCCAGACTAACTCTGGCTTTGTGAAAGAGAAACAAGAGTTTCTCCAAGTGGAGTCCACAGCTTGTCAGGCTTGGCCATGCCTGCAGTCTCCTCTTCTCTCAGTGACATCCAGAAACTTCCTCCATCTTTTGGCCATGCTTCCCTAAATCCTGGCTTGTCTTTTGTCCCATGCTGGGGACTGTGATGGCCAGAAAAGATAAGGCCTGGGCACTGTCCAGCTTGGATGACAAATCACCACTTCTGATTTCCTCCTTTTGGGGACTCAAAATGGAGGCCCATGTTTACCTTTTTGTTACTTTGGGGAGCACATTTATATACTTCTCTTTGCCTTTTAATTGGGTTTCAAGTCTGCACTGTAACAGTATAAAGTATCTCTAATTTCATTTCATTCTCCCTCTCCTTCTATCTCTCCATCTCTTTCTCCTGCCTTCTGTTTCTATATCTTTCTGTCCCTATCTCTCTGTCTCTGTGTGTCTCTCAGTCTCTATTTCTCTATATCTCTTTCTTACTCTGTCTCTCTGTGTCTGTTACTCTTTTTCGCTATCTCTTTTGTCTCTATCTCTATGTCTCCATTTCTTTGTCTTTCTGACTCTCTCTGTTTCAGTGTCACTCTCGTTTTCTATCTCTGTTTCTTTTTCTCTGTCTCTGTCTCTATTATCATTCTGATTACCCCAGACAGCCTTGAAAAACCCAGAATTGGCCTTCTCTTTACCTACTTATTCAATGTTCCACTGTCTTTCTTGGAGTTAGATCAGGGCTCTGCCTATCTTGGGGATGAGAAGGTGACTGTCATAAGCTTCAGGCTTTCAGGTCCTGCCCATGCTTTCTCAGTTGGGTCTGGGCACCAATAGGTTTTTGGTGGGTCCAAGGTAGTGTGAAGAAGAAAGTTCCAGCCACTGATTTCCCATCATTGCCCTGCCCTCTGGACATTGCCCCTGCTTTCTGTCCTCCCCTTGCCCCCTGGAGCAACACCCAGAACCTATTGGTGAGAGGACTTCAGAGCTGGCATGAGAGTCCACCAGCATCTGTCCTTGACCTAGGGTTAGTCCCCTTACAACGTGTGAGCACTAGGCATGCCTGGTAATGAGATGTGAAAATTTACTTAAAACTTCAGATAAGAAACCAGAGAAAGAATCCCAACTGTCCTTGACTCCTTGGTGGCATGTAAATCTTCCTCCTCAATCAGCTTATTTGTGAATGCTCTAAATGTAGTTTGATCTATAATCTGACTGAGTTTACCTGTTGAGTTTGTCTATTTCCTTTCCTTTTCTTTTCTTTTCTTTTTTTTTGGCTTTTAGGCAATTGGGGTTAAGTGACTTGCCCAGGGTCACACAGCTAGTAAGTGTCAAGTGTTGGGTCTGAGGCCGAATTTGAACTCAGGTCCTCCTGACTTCAGGGCCGGTGCTCTATCCACTGTGCCACCTAGCTGCCCGTGATGAGGTTTATTTCCTTAGGGAACATATGTGGTCATGACTCTGTTTAACTAAGTTTGTTCAACTTTTATGATGTTGAAGGAAGTATGCTTCCTCTGATAGATCTACCTTTTCATTAACTTTCATGGCCTACAAGGAATGTACAAGATTGCAATATGTAAAAGAATTGTTTACCACTTTCTATTCTGAACTATCTATTTCTCTTTTAATTCTTTCCCCAGGTGCTTTTGTTTCATAGAGTGCTTATGGAAAATTCAGTGTTTCCTTAGAATCTGCTTGCCCCTGTTGCGGGTTTAAATTTGCCATAATCTGTAACGTTGGTGGGGTCATGATTTGATCCATTCATCTCTCCCAGCTTTCTTACATGGCCTACTCTTCAGGGCAGCTGCCTCACAGTCACACTCAGACCCTCAATGCACAGTACCTCTTCTCTATTTATGTTTAATTTTTTTTAATTTTGAACATAAATGCCCCCAAAAGAATTGCCGCTTTCCACAGAGAGGAACACAAAGAAATCTTGGTGAGACCATGAACCTCCATTTGATAGCCCCTTTAAAAATTCAAGTCATCTTCACTTAGAGATAACTCCCTCCCTGGACTGCTCCCTCCCCCCACCAGCTGCCTAGCTGCCTCAGGATGATGATGTCCTTAGGCCTGCTCTCCTGATGGCTGAGTGCCTGGCCAGGATCCCCATTTCTGGAGAGAGGTCCTCCATACCGCTCACTTCACTGCCAATTCAACTCCATCTCTAGCCTTCCATCTTCTCATTAGCTGCTTTACCCTACATGAGTACTGCCTCCACTCCAAACTGTACAAAAAGTCAATCCGAAGATGAGGAAAGCCCCTCCCCCCAGCAAAGGGACACATATGGCCTGAGCCCCCAGAGCAGAGAACTCCTGAGAAATCAGCGAGGTCATCAGAAATCCCTAGAGGGGAGACCTTGGAAGCTTTGGGGAGTGGCGGCAACCAGCAGGGCTGCCACTGCAAGGAGATGCCTGGGCCTGGGGATTGAGACAGAGAGGATTGAGACAAACTTAGAAAAAAACAACAATGTAAAAACAGCTACAAGTGAAGCCATAATGAAAAATGTGACTTGGTCTCAAGCCCAAAATACGATTCATGGAAGAGCTCAAAAAGGAATTTGGGGGGCAGCTAGGTGGCCCAGTGGATAGAGCACTGGCCCTGAAGTCAAGAGGACCTGGGTTCAAATTTGGCCTCAGACCAAACACTTGACACTTACTACCAGTGTGACCCTGGGCAAGTCACTTAACTCCAATTGCCTAAAAATAATTAATTAATTAATTGAACAAGCGAATGAATGAATGAATGAATGAATGAATGAATGAGTAAATAAGTAAATAAATAAGTGAATATATGAATGAATGAATAGATAAATAAATAAATAAATAAATAAATGAATGAATGAATGAATAAGTAAACAAATAAATGAGTGAATAAATAAATGAATAAATAAATAAATAAATAAGCTAATAAATAAATGAATGAATGAATGAATAAGCAATGAATGAATGAATAAAAAATGGATAAATGAATGAATGAATAAGTGAATAAATAAACAAATAAATTGGCTGGAAGGAAAGGGAGGTACAAAAATTCCCTGAAAAAAAAACACCTCAAAAAGAAAAACTGGCCAAATGGAAGAAGAGGTTAAAAAAAACTCACTGAAGAAAATAATTCCTTAAAAATTAGAAGTGGGCAAGTGGAAGCTAATGATTCCATGAGACATCAAGTAATGATAAAACAAAATCAAAAGAATGAAAAAAATAGAAGAAAATGAGAAATATCTCTTCAGAAAAACAGCTGACTTGGAAGATAGATCAAGGAAAGGTAATTTAAGAATTTTAGACTACCTAGAAGCAGTTTTGAAAGAAAGCATAGACATCCCATTTTATAAAATTATAAAAGAGAATTTCCCTGATAGTTTAGAACCAGAGGGTAAAATAAAAATTGGTAGAATCCACTGATCACCACCTAAAAGAGATCCCAAAATGAAAATTTCCAAGAATAGTATAGTTAGATTTCTGAGCTCCAGGTTCAAAGAGAAAATTCTAAAAGCAGCCAGAAAAAAAACACATATTTTCAAATACTATGGAGCCACAGTCAAAATTCCAAAAGATTTCGATCCTTCCCCATGAAAGGAGTGGATGGCTTGGAATTTGATATTCTGGAAGGGCAAAAGAGCTAGGATTACAACCAAGAATAGCCCACCCAGACAAACTGAGTATAATCTTTAGGGGGTGGGGGAGGGGATTGATCCTTAATGAAATGGAAGACTTTCAAAAATTCCTGATGAAAAGATCAGAGATGAATAGAAAAGTTGACTTTTAAATACAAGACTCAAGAAAATAATAAAAAGGTAAAGAGAAATCATAAGGAACTCAATAAGGTTAAACTGTTTATATGCTTATATAGGAAGATTATATCTGTAATTTCCTAAGAACTTTATCATTATTAGGGCAGTTAGAAGGAGTACATATAAATAGAGAGCATGGGAATAAGTTGATTTTGTTGGAATGATCTAAAACATGTATTAGTGAGAAAGAGGTTTGCACCAGAGAAGGGAGAGGAAGAAAGACAAAAATTATCTCACATAAAAGAGGTGTGCAAGGAAGAATTTTTACAGTGGAAGGGAAAATTGGGGGGGGGGGACAATGCTTAAACCTTATTCTCATCTGAACTGGTTCAAGGACAAAAGAATACACAGAGAGAGGAAGACACTTGATTGGGTATACAAATGTATCTTATCCAACAGGGAACAGGATAAGACAAAAGAGGCAGGCTACATGCAATACTTTCTTCTTGATCTGTGAGCTCCGGAATTTGGCTCTGATGTTCCTGGGAGCTTTCACTTTGGGATCTCTTTCAGGCAGTGATTGGTAGATTCTTTCCATTTCTATTTTGGCTTCTGGTTCTAATATATCAGGGCAATTTTCTTTGATAATTTCTTGACAGATATTGTCCAAGCTTTTTTTTTTTTTCATTCATGGCTTTCAGGTAGCCTAATAATTCTTACATTATCTCTCCTGGATCTATTTTCTAGGTCAGTTGTTTTTCCAGTGGGAAATTTCACATTTTCTTCTTTTTTTGTTTTTTACTTTTTAAAATTTGTTTTTATCATATCTTGATGTCTCATAAAGCCACTAGTTTCCACTTGTTCAATTTTAGTTTTTAGGGAATTATTTTCTGCACTGTGCATTTGTACTTCCTTTTCTGTTTAGCCAATTCTATTTTTTAGGGAGTTGTTTTCCTTGGTAAATTTTTATATATCTTTTCCCACACTATTGACTCTTTTGATTATTTTCTTATATTACTCTCATTTCTTTTCCTAATTTTTCTTCTACTCATCTAACTTAACTTTTAAAAATCCTTTTTAAGCTCTTTCAGCAATTCTTTTTGGGCCTGACACCAAATTACATTTTTCTTTGAGGCTTCACATGTAGCCATTTTGACACTATGGTTTTCTTCTAAGTTTACGCCTAGACCCTCCCTATCACCATAGTAACTTTACATAGTCAATTCCTTTTTTTGTTTGTTTGGTTTTGGCTCATTTTTTTCCTGTCTCTTTTATGACTTAGTATTTTTATGTGAGAGTTGGACTCTGGTCCTGCATTATCTCAAGCTTTTTGGGCTGGGGCTCTGGGTCTTACTGCTGGCTTTCACTGGGCTTCAGGTCTTTGCTGCTTGCCTGGGTTAACAGAAGAGTAAATAGAATATCTAAATAAACCTATTTTATTTTTTTACTTTTTATTTAGAATTTTATTTTTCCCTACTTACATGTAAAAACTTGTAACTCATAAGAACTTTCTCGTTACATGGACTTTTCATCAAGAATGCTTGAAAGTCTTCTATTTCACTGAATATCCCTTTTATTCCCCTGAAGGATTATACTCAGTTTTTCTGGGTAGGTGATTCTTGGTTGTAATCCTGTCTCCTTTGTCCTCCTGAATAACATATTCCAAGCCCTCTGATCCTTTAAGGTAAAAGCTGCTAAATCTTGTTTTATCCTGACTGTGACTCCATCATACTTGAATTGTTTCTTTCTGGCTGCTTGCAATATTTTCTCCTTGGCCTAGGCACTCTGGAATTTGGCTATAATATTCCTGGCAGTTTGTATGTGGGGATCTCTTTCTGGAGGTCATTGGTAGGTTCTTTGAATTTCTATTTTACTCTCTGGTTCTAGAATAACAGGGCAGTTTTCCTTGATAATGTCTAGGCTCTTTTTTTTTTTTTTTAAATCATGGCTTTCAGGTAGTCCATGAATTTTAAAATTATCTCTCTTGGATCTATTTTCCAGGTCAGTTGTTTTTCCAATGAGATATTTCACATTGTCTTCCTTTTTTTTTTTCATTCTTTTGGTTTTGTTTTATTGTTTCTTAATTTCTGATGAAGTCTTTAGCTTCTATTTGCTACATTCACATTTTTAAAGAATTATTTTTTAGGGGCAGCTAGATGTCATAGTGGATAGAGCACTGGCCCTGAAGTCAGGAGGACTTGAGTTCAATTTGGCCTCAGACCAAACTCTCAACACTTACTAGCTGTGTGACCCTGGGCAAGTCACTTAACCCCAATTGCCTAAAAAAAAAAAAGAATTATTTCTTTCAGTGAGCTTCTGGACCTACTTTTTCATTCGGCCAGTTCTGCTTTTTTAAGACAGTCTTCTCCCCATTGGCTTTTTTGGACTTCTTTTATCATTTGCTCTAGTCTGTTTTTTAAAGTGTTATTTTCTTCAGTATTTTTTTGTATCTCCTTTGTCAAGCTGTTGACTTGTTTTTCGTGATTTTCTTGCATCTCATTTCTCTTCCCAATTTTTCTTCTACCTCTCTTAGTTGATTTTCAAAATCCTTTTTGAGCTCTTCCATGGCCTGAGGCCAATTTATATTTTTCTTGGAGGCTTTGGATGTAGGAGCTTTGACTTTTGTCTTCTGATTATATGTTTTGATCTTCCTTTTCGCCAAAGTAAGTTTCTGTTGACTGAGTTTTTTTCAACTGTTTGGTCATTTTCCCAGCCAATTACTTGACTTTCAAACTCTTTCTTAAAGTAGAGCTCTGCTTCCAGTGTGGAGGACGAACTGTCCCAAGCTTCAGGGGTTTGGGGCATCTGTTTTCATAGATACTTCTGGGGACATGTAAATTTTCAGTTCTTTCAAGGTGGTATGATCTAAAGAGAAGTGTGTTTACTGCTCTCCTTGACAGTACTCTGGTCTGTGAGAAACCACAAGCACTCTTTTCTGCCCTGGAACTGTGAGGCGGTCCGTCCTCCATTGTAGCTGCAAGCTCTGCTATGCTAGTGCTTCTTCTTGCCCTGGGACTGCCAACCAGGACTGTGATCTGGATCTGAGTATGGGCATAGCACCAGAGTCCTGCCTCAATGCTAGCAAAAATACCCCTGTAATCTCCTTCTGACCAGTTGTTCAACCCCCTTATCCTCTGTGGGCTGAGAGGTCTGGAAGCAGCCACTGCCACCACCGCTACTGCTGCCAGTGATTCAGGTGATCTGAGGC
This sequence comes from Phascolarctos cinereus, assembly GCF_003287225.1. Taxonomy (NCBI): domain Eukaryota; kingdom Metazoa; phylum Chordata; class Mammalia; order Diprotodontia; family Phascolarctidae; genus Phascolarctos; species Phascolarctos cinereus. Next base: position 427,076,808 of record NW_027556098.1, on the reverse strand, counting down.
CTACTCTGGGTTTGCTGAGGCTAGGTCTGTATTGGCATGGCCTGTGCTGGACTGCACTCCTCTCTCACCCTGGTGCAACAGACCTTTCCAGTGAACCCTCCAAGATGTCTTTGGCTGGAAATTTGTTTCATTCCATCTTTTGTGGGTTCTGCAGCTTTAGAATTTGTTTAAAGATATTTTAAAATTTGTTTAAAGATATTTGGTGGGTTTGGGGGAGATCTTAAGTGAGTCCCTGCCTTTACTTCAATATCTTGGCTGTGACTCCCTAAATAAACCTATTTTAGAAAAAGAAATTCAATATAAATGAGCTTCCTAAAAAAACAGCATCAGGACCAGATGGATTTACCAGTGAATTCTACCAAACATTTAAAGATTAACTAATTCCAACATTAAATAAATTATTTGGTATAATAGGCAAAGAAAGAGTCCTACCAGATTTGTTTTATGAAACAAATATGCCACTGATACCTAAACCAGGAAGAGCAAAAACAGAAAAAGAATTTTTATTAGTGAATATGGATGCAAAAATCTAAATAAAATACTAGCTAGTAGACTACAACAATACACAACAAAGATTATGCATTATGACCAAGTGGGATTCATACCAGGAAAGCAAGGATGGTTTAACAAAAAGAAAACTATTACATAATTGATTATATCAATAACAAAAGTAACAAAAATCATATGACTATATTAATAGATGAAGAAAAAACTTTTGATAAAATACAGCACTAATTCCTATTAAAAACATTTGAAAGCATAGATACAAATGGGTTTTTCCTTAAAATGATAAGAAGCATCTACCTAAACCATCAGCAAGCATTATTTGTAACAGAGATAAGCTAGAAACTTTCCCAGTAAGAGCGGGAGTGAAATAAGGATGCCCATTGTCATGAACATCATTCAACATTGTATTATGAATGCTAGCAATAGTGATGAGACAAGATAAGGAAATTGAAGGAACCAGAATGGGCAATGAGGTAACAAAACTATCTCTTTTGTAGATGATATGAGAATATACTTGGAAAATCCTAGAGATTCAACTAAAAAGCTAGTTGAAACAATTAATAATTTTAGTAAAATAGCTGGATATAAAAGAACCCACAAAATCCTCAGCATTTCCTTATATCACTGACTAAACCCTGCAAGAGATGGTAAGTGTTACCCCATTTAAAATAATCTTAGCATAAAATACCTGGGAGTATACCTGCTAAGACAAAGCCAGGAACTACAGGAACATAATTGCAAGACATTTTTTACACAAATAAAATTAGATTTAAATAATTGGAGAAATATTAATTGTTCCTGAGTGTGCAGAGCCCATATAGTGAAAATGACAATTTCATCTAAAATAATCTACTTATGCAATGCCATCTCAATTAAATTAACAATTTTTTTTTACTGATTAAGAAAAAGTAATGACAAAATTCATTTGGAAGAGCAAAAGGTCAAGAATAACAAAGGAATTAATGAAAAAAAATGTAAAGGAAAGATGTTTAGCAGTACCCGATCTTAAACTATATTACAACATAGAAATTATCAAAATTATCTGGGCACTGCATAAGAAATAGAAAGTGGAACAGAGTAGACATAAAATACACATTAATAAATTATTATAGTAACCAATGTTTGAAAAATGTAAATGTAAATTTTGGGAACAAGAATTCACTGTTTGCTGGGAAAGCTGGAAAGCATCAGGCAAAAATTTGGGTATAGGCCAGTATCTTATACCATCTACCAAGATAAGGTCAAAATGGATACATGACCTAGATATAAAGGGAGATATTATAAGTAAATTAGAAGAACATGGAATGTATTATCTATCAGATGTATGTATAAGGAGAACAATTTATGAATAAACAAGAGATAGTATTGTGAGAAGTGAAATGGATAATTTTGATTGCATTAAAATAAATAGGTTTTGTACAAATGAGACAAATGTAGCCAAGATTAGAAGGAAAGCAGAATACTGGGGAAATTTTTTGGTTTCTTGGATAATGGTCTCATCTCATAAATATAGAAAACTTTTTCAAATTTATAAGAATATGTGTCATTCTCCAATTGATAAATGGTCAAAGGATATGAACAGGCAGTCTTTTAATAAAGAAATCAAAACTTTATATAATCATATCAAAAATGCTCTAAATCATTATTGATTACAGAAATGCAAATTAAAGCAACTTTGAGATCTCATCACACACCAAAAAATTTGGGTAAAATGATAGAAGGGAGAAATGACAAATATTGAAAGGGCTGTGGAAAAATGAGGACACAAATAAACTGATGGCAGAACTGTGAGCTGGCCCAACCATTCTGCACCAAAAGTTTCAAAACTGTTATATTTTGACCTAGCAATTCTTCTGTTTCCCAAGGTGATCAGAGAAAAAGGAAAAGAACCTCTATGTTTTAAAACATTTATAGTGGCTCTTTGTGGTGGCAAATAACTGGAAATTGAGGAGAGATGCCCATCAATTGGAGAATGGCGGAACAAACTGTAGTATGTCAGCCTTGCTGGGATACACTGGGCCTAGGCCAACACCTAGCCCAAGCTTGTCTTGTTACTTTTTCCCCTTTGCTTTTTAGTGTTTTTAATAGGAATGGGTGTTGTATTTTTTTAATTTTATTTTTAATTTATGGAATGAAACAAGTATTTTCATTACATAGTACAATAAAAAAGACAATTGTACATGGAACTGAAAATCTACTCTGCACAACTTGCAATTCTTTTCAAATATACAAAAAAAATCATCATGTAAATTTTTTCTTTTTTTCTTCCCATTCCCCTCACCCTAGAGATGTTTACCATTAGACACACATACACATACACACATACGTATATATTTATGTATGTATACACACTTATACAAAATTATCCTCTACATACTTCTATTTATCAGTTCTTTCTTTCAATGCAAATAGCATCTTAGTTCATATGTTCTTTATAGGTAATTTGGGTAATTATAATAGGCAAAATAACTTGCTCAAAGATGTTCTTAAAACAATATTGCTGTTACTGTATACAATATTCTCTTGGTTCTGTTCATTTTGCTCTTCATTATTTAGTGCAAGTCTTTCCATGTTTTTCTAAAATTACTGAGTTCATCATTTCTTATAGCGTAGTAGTATTCCATCACAATCATATACCACAGCTTGTTTAGCCATTCCCCAATTGATAGGTCTTGATTTTCAGTCTCTGTCACCACAGAGAGAGGTGCTATAAACATTTTAGAACATATAGGTTCTTTTCCTTTTTCTCTAATCATCTTTGGAAATAGTAGTGGTATTGCTGGGTCAAAGGGCATAGGTAATTTAATAACTCTTTGGGCATAATTCCAGATTGCTCTCCAAAATGGTTTGATTATTTTACAATTCCACCAACAATAAATTAGTGTTCCAATTTTTCCACATCCTCTTATAGCCTTTCTCCCAACTGGGAAGAGACTTGGGGCAGCCAGGCCCTCCCCCCAGCCCCACAGCAGGCTATTGAAACAGTCCAGGCGCAAGGTAACAAGGGCCTTCACCAGGCTGAGGTCAGTGTCTGAGGGGAGAAGGGGGTGAATTTGATAGGTGGGGCAGAGGTGAAGTCGAAAGGTCTTGCCAATAGCCTGGATATAGGGATGAGAGATAGGGAGGAAGCCAAGATGACTCAGGTTGGGAGTCAGAGGGACTGGGGTGGGGAGTGTGTTGCTTTCTACAGTAATAAGTAAGGTAAGAGGTTTAGTGGGAAAGAGAATGAGTTCCATTTGGAGCCTATTGAGTTTAAGATGTCTACTGGACATCCAGTTCAAGATGTCTGAAAGGCAGTTGGAGGTAAGAAATTAGAGGTCAGCAGAGACACTGAAACAGGAAAGGTAGATTTAAGAATCATAAGCATAGAGATGTTGATTAAATCCATAGGAGTTGATGAAATGAATTTATATAGAGGGAGAAGAGAAGGGCCCAAGATAGAACCCTAAGGATCACCTATGATTGGAGGGCATGATCTGGGAGAGGATCTAGCAAAGGAGACTGAGAAGTAACATTCAAGATAGGAGAACCAGGAGAGAATTAGGTGTCTCAAATACAGAGAGAGAGTCAAGTATCAAGGAGAGAGGGACCAACAGTGTCCAAGACTGCAGAGAGGTCAAGGAGAATGGGGACTGAAAAAAGGCCCATTGCCCTTACATTAGACTTCAATTCACATCTTCATCACTTTCACCCAGCACTGCAAACCCTTTTAAAGGTTGTATTCTCCACATGAACAGGCCAGTAAGAGAGGCACTATTTTCAAATTTCAGTCACAAAGTTCATTCTCTGTGGAAGAAAAATAAAGAAATAAAGTAGAACCAGAGTATGTGGGTCTCCTTATTTCCTGTAGGTCATTATTATAGTCCCAGCCACTCAAAGCAATGGTCTTCTTCTTCCTTTAGTCTGCTTCATGACCCCATTCTTCACACAAAATAAAACTTTCTATTGTCACCAACATCGGAAGTCGGCCTTAGCTCAAGCTGACCTTTAGTGTTTCTGACACTAAAATTCTAAGACCACATTTATCTTAAAATCTCTAATTTCCATCTTCTGTTGTTGTCCTTCATTCTCAAAGAGGACTAAAATGTTGGTACTTTGTTAGAGTCGAGTTACAGTGTGTCTGACTGTGGCTGATCAGACCAATACAAGAGCTTGGAAGACTCTAACACAGGTCAGGCACAAATAGGCCACGTGAATTTTTGATTAGATTCTCCAAATTTTCACATTTTGTGTTTCTTTCAAGCTATTTTATGTCTGCTTTGCCCCTAGAGGACAGCACCTTCTCTGATGAGCAGACGCTATGCTGAGTGGCCCTGTGCCAGTGTCTCCCATGTCACACGATCAATTCCAAAGTTCTTAAAAGAGACCTTGAGAGGGTCCTTGTATCGCTTCTGACCACCATGTGAGCTCTTGTCCTGTGTGAGTTCTCCATAAAATAGTCTTTTAGGCAAACGTACATTTTACATTTGCACAACCTGGTCAGCCTATCACAGTGGTGTTCTCTGCAGCAGAGTTTGAATGCTTTGCAGTTTAGCTGAGAAGGGACCTCAGTGTCTGGTATCCTATCCTGCCAGGTGCTCTTCAGAATCTTCTGAAGACAATTCAAATGGAAGCGATTCAGTTTCTTGGCATGGCGCTGAGATACTGTCCGGGTTTCACAGGCATACAAAAACTAGGTAAGCCCAACAGCTCTGTAGACCTTCAGTTTGGTATGCAGTCTAATACCCCTTCTCTCCCACACTTTCTTTCAGAACCTCCCAAACACTTAGCTAGATCTGGCAATGCATGGATCAGCCTCGTTATCAATGTATACATCCCAGGAAAATACACTGCCAAGGTAAGTGAACTTATCCCCAGCATCCAAAACTTCTCCGTTTGCTGTAACCAATGGTTCCACATATGGATGATGTGGTGGCGGCTGATGGTTCATCTGTGTTTTCTTGGTTTTCATTGTTAGGCCAAAATTAGCACAAGCAGCAGAGAACTGATCCATACTTTGTTGCATCTCAGCTTCAGAGGCTGCACTGAGTGCACAATTACCTGCAAACAGAAAATCATACAGCAACACTCTCTCCACTTTGGTCTTGGCTTGTAGCCTTTTCAAGTTGAAAATTTTACCATCAGTGCTGTAGCTGACCTTGATGTGTGTTCATCCTCATTGAAGGCATTTGACAGCATGGCTAAAACATCATGTTAAAAAGCATGGGAGCAAGCACACAGCCTTGTTTCATTTCAGTGGTGAGTGGGAAACCATGACAGCATTGTCCATTATCTAGAACCCAGGCAAGAATGCTGTCGTGAAATTGACAGCCAACAATGATGAATATCTCTGGGCAACCAAATTTTGACATAATTTTCCACAAGACCTCATGACTGACACTATCAAATGTCTTGGTCAGATCTATGAATGTTATATACAGACCTCTGTTCTGCTCCTGGCATTTCTCCTAGAGTTTTCAGGCAACAAACAACATATCGACCATTCCTCTCAGCCCTTTCTGAAGCCACACTGGTTGTCAGTAGGTGATCTTCCAGGTGAGGGACCAGCCTATTAAGGAAGACTCTGGCAAGAATCTTGCCATCAATGACTAAGAGACCCCCCCCCCCACACACACACACACACATCACGAATGTCTCTAGACAATCTATTTCCTTTACTTTTATAGAAATAGACAGTGGAAGTATCCTTGAACTCCTGGGGGGATAACCTGCTCTTGCCATATAACCCAGAAAATTTCTGTCAGCTTTTGTATCAGCAATGGACTCCCTACTTTGTAAATCTCACCTGGAATAGAATCAGCACCAGGTACTTTGACACACAAAAGGAGCCTAATGTCACTCCAAAACTCTTCTTCAGTTGGAACTTCAACTAGGGAGGGATTAACTTCAAACTGAGGTAAACAGTCAATGGTCTCAGCATTGATCGTTGATAATCTGTTGAGAATATTATTGAAGTGTTCAGCCCATCTCTCCAGGGTCATGTCCTTGTCACTAATCAATGTGGCTCCAACAGCACTGAGTAGTTAAGATGCACCATAGGTCTTTGGCCCTTAAATAGCCTTTAGGGCATCATAAAAGTGCTTTGGATTGTTACTATCACCATAAAACTGAATTTCATCTGCCTTCTTACTGAGCCAAGAATCCTGTATCTAAGATTCACTTGTACTTTACTTTTGATGGAATTAAATGCTGCCTTCTTAGAGATGGATGAACTATTCTGCCGGTAAACCCTGTGGAGTTCTCATTTTTCATTTAGCAGCTTCTGAATTTCTCTGTCTTCTTCATCAAACCAGTGTTGATGTGCAGAACACTTGTGAGTGTTCTGGTCCAAATAAGCCAATGCAGTGTTGTACACCAAATCTCTGAAAGCTGCCCACCCCTTTTCTGCTCCACTGTTGCCAACTGTGTGCTGGCTCAACTTTCCCTCCAAGTTAGCAGCAAACTGTTCCTGCTCAGAGAAGAGTTCTAATCTGTTGACATTAATTCTTCTGGTAGTCATTTTGCCTTGGGGCTGCTGCTTTTGTTGAATGAGACTATTTAGCTTGGAGAGGATAAATCCATGATCAGTCCACCACTCTGTGCTACACATTGCCTTCATCACTCTCACATTCTGTTTGTCTCTTCTCCTTACAATGACATACTCTATTAAGTGCCAACGTTTGCAGCAAAGGTGCATCCGTGAAGCTTTATTGCATTTAGGTAAACTGAAGATAGCGTTGGTGATGAGAAGGTCATGAGATGCACAAGTCTTCAGTAGTAAGTGACCTTTGCTGTCACTGTTTTCAACTCCATTCCTTCCTAGGTGTCCCTGCCAAGTCTAGTAGTCTTAGCCCACTCTGGCACTAAAGTCACTTAGAATTATAAGCTTGTCCTCTTTTGGCACGTTGATTACAAGGGTGTCCATGTCTTCATAAAATTTCTCTTTGACCTCATCAGGGTTCATCATGGTGGGAGCATAGGCACTGATGATGGTGGCATAGCAAATTTCCTGCAAATGGCAGACACCTTGTCACAAGCCTGTCATTCACTCCTTTTGGTAGGCATGCAAGTTTGTTGACTAGATTAGTTTTGATTGCAAAACCTACACCAGCTACATGGTGTTCCCCTTCACTGCATCCTCCAGAAAATCATGTATCCAGCTCCAACTTTGGTAAGGTGGACTTCATTTGCCAACCTTGTTTCACTCAGGGCTGGTATTTGGATGTGATACCTGCTGAGTTCTTTTGCAACAAGAGTTGTTCATCTTTCAGGTGTACTGGATTTTGTGTTGTCTGTAAGTGGGATGAATAAGATGATATAGTTATTTCCATAGATTTTTCCAACCCAAAACCTTAGAAAATGAATTCTATTTCAGATGTTCCAGATATCGTCACTAAAATTGGAGAGAAGAACACAGAAACACTGTACTAGGTTTTAAAAAAAGACATAGAATAACACTGAGGAGCTGAAACCCTTGGTACTGCCCCTCCAGATCTTCACTTCCCAACCCACAAGAGAAGCCAGGAGCAGGAAATGAAAGCAGTCTGGTAGGCTTGAGTCATCAAACCATGAAGGTCCCTCTTAGATCCCCCCAAGGCACTGATTTACTCTGAACATGCCATAATCCCATAAGAAGCAGCAGATATTGATTCTTTCTAGCCACATGAAGGAGAGGGAGAGAAATTGGAATATGCAGGACAAAGTGAGCTAGAGAAGAAAGAGCTTTGGGAGCTGATGGAATGGAACTGGAAACCCAGTTATGGATGATATTTTCTACCCCAGAGTTTACTCTGCTCATGGACAGAGCCTGGTTCTCCATAATAGCCAACATGCAGAGGCTGAGAATTTCTGAATGCAAAGAACTAGGAGTTTTGAAGTGGAAAGCAGACACAAACAACTGGGGATAGAATAGAGCACACATGTTCCAGGAAGAAAGCTTAGCATCCCAGCTTGCCAGCACATCCATTAACAGAGAGACTGACAAAGAGCAAGAAGGAATGAATCACAACCTAGAGGTCAGACTCCCATAAGCCAGTGCTTGGCTCTGAAGTCACCAAGGTATAATGTGGCATCTCATTAAAAGTGATTGTTCTTTAGTCACTGCTGCCTCTGGCCCTGGGTCCATCCCATGATCCAGTCAGCTCACCTCACTCTGAACCTCTCTTCCATGGAGAGATCCTGGGGTGTGTCAAGTGTTCTTTCAAGGACATTTTCATATCTGTCAGAAGTTTCTCCTTGTGGCAGCCGCATGAGGCTGATTTTCTCTGTGTGAGTTGTGAGCAGGTGAGAGGAGCTCCCACAATCCTAAGTAAGAAGGATTTTTCCTCCCCAGGAATCTCTTGGATTTTCCCTTGGCCATTCTCCATGTCTGATCTTCTTTTCCTACATCTTTCTGGTTTTGTTCCTCCCTTTTCTCTTTTGTCTTTTGACTATCTTCCTGTCTCTCTCCTAATCCTTTTTTCCTTCTTAATTTTTTAGCTCTTTTTTTACTTCCTCAGAGTTCTCTTGCCTTACCTTCTACACCCCTTCATTACTGTTCTTCCTTTTTATTTTCTCTAATTCCTCTTCCCTCTCTCCTTCCTGTCCACCAATATCCCTTTCCTAATTGTATGCCTTTCCTCCTTTCCCATCCACTCAAAATCCCTTAACCTCCCCCTTCCAACTCTTCTTCATGTTTTTTCTTTCTTTCTTTCTTTCTTTTCTTTCTTTCTTTCTTTCTTTCTTTCTTTCTTTCTTTCTTTCTTTCTTTCTTTCTTTTCTCCTATCTTTCTTTTCTCATTTCTTTGTTCTTTCTCTCTTTCTTTCTTTTCCTTCCTTCCTTTCTCTCTCTCCATTTCTTCCAGATTCCACTTTCTTCCTTTTCCTCTTTCTATTTCTTTCTTCCCTCTATCCCTTTTTCTGCTTTTCTCCTCCTTTCTCTGTCCCTCCAGCTCTTCCATCTCTTTTCTGTCTTTCCATTTCTTCTTTCTGTTTTTCCTTCCTTTCTCATTCCCTCAATTTTTCTTCTTTTCTCCTCCTTTCTCTATTTTCTTCCATCTCTTCTTCCTGTTTTTTTTTGCTTTCCTTTCTCTCCATCTCTTCTTCCTGTTTTCTCATCTCTTTTACTCCAACTCTTCTATTTTATTTTCCTTTCTTTCTCTCCATCTCTTCTTCCTGTTTTCTCATCTCTTTTACTCCAACTCTTCTATATTATTTTCCTTTCTTTCTCTCCATCTCTTCTTCATGTTTTCTCTTCCTTTCTCTTATTTTCTCCAATTCTTTTTTTTCTCCTTTCTCTCTTTATCTCCACCTGCCCCATTAGTTCTTCATCTATTTACCATAACCTCCACTTTTATCTCCTGGGCTTCTTCCCTTATCTCTCCCCAAATCCTCACCCTACTTTCCTTTCTTTCTTGATTTCCTTTCCCACTCCTGCTTCAGATCTTGTTCTACCTCCCACCCCCAATCCCTTCTGATTCCCCATTTAATTCCTCTTCCTCCTGAACTTATTTCTTTCTCTCTTCCCCTCAAATCTTTCCTCCCAGGCTCTTCTTTCTCTTTCCTTCTCCTAAAACCCCTGTTTCTGATCCTCTTCTTACACTTTTCTTTCAACTCTTCCTCCTACCCTTCATCCACTTCATATCTGCTTCTTCCCTATCCTCTTCCTCTTCTTTCTTCTTCTCACATTTGGTGTATCTCTTTTCTTTCTTTTTTTTCTTCATGATATTTTACCCTCAGAATTGTTGAGTGTGATATTTTTTCCTAGGATCTTAAGGCCAGTGTGGAGATTTGCCAGTTCTTGGGAAAGAAGCAGAGTGAGAAAGAAATCAGCTCAGTACTAGAGAATGCCTCTTTCCAGGTCATGAAAACACACATTCTGGAAAACAATGAAGTTGCACCAATAGAAGATATCAAACCTGTCAAAATTATGGTGATAAGAAAATGTGAGGAGGAATGATCTAGAACCACAATGGAGTTAAATAAGTGGGTTGTTCACTCAGCTAAAATCTAGGCACCCAGAAATAGAATCAGAGAAGGTATGAATCAGAAAGCAGTAGGACAGAAAGAAACCGGCCAAAGGATTTCCTCTACATACGCTATACAGTGTACCAGATGCTTATGCAATCACCCACTCAGAGATAGGATGAATGAGCATCCAAGGAAACCTTCCCCAGGTTTTCCTTTGCCAGAGGAAAAACAAGAAAAGGAGAAGAGGAAAAGGTAAAGTCAGGCAGACTCATCATCCATACTCCCTGAATGATGAATGATAAAAAGAAGAGCTTGCTGGTTGCAGGGGAAGGTGCTGTCCCATAAATCTGTCACTAAAGGTCCATCCAGTTTCTCTTTCTTGGGTCAAGGAGGGAGGGAGAATGAGATGTAAAGGTTTGAACATGAAGGACCTGTCACCAGCACCTGTTGCCCTCATTCCACATGTGGCAGGAATCTATGGAGACTGCAAAAACTACTTCACAGTGACCAAAATAGAGGCATCCAACAAGCTGTACCAATGAAGAGAAAATGGAGGGCTGGGCCTATTCCATGGGATCAATGCTGAGATGGGCTGTGGAAGATCTGGTGCTCTCAAATTCACCTGTATATGATCTGCAAATAGAGGTAATTCTGCCTCCCCTTCCCTATCCCTGTTCCCCTACTTTCTCTTCTCTTATTAGTATACCTCACACATGGAAATAGTAATGGAGAGACTTGGGGCACCCATGTTTCTTCACAGAGGAAAGCTTCCAGTGGGAAGGAGGGTCCTTTACTGATCACACTAACTCACCCTTGACTTTCGTGCTTTGGATGCTACTGTGGAACGGTCCTTTTAATCCTATGATTTTGAGTATTTGAAACATAAATGAATGCTGAATACAGTAGGCTTTTTTCTGTCTATTGATGTAATAGTTATTGTAATTATTTTTCAATAAATTAATCATGCTAAGAGATTATATAATGTTAAACAACATCTGCATCCCTGAAATAACTGCAGTAACTCCAACTGGGTCATGGAGAATAGTTTTCCAAATGCCATGTTTTTGCATCACTATTGATCCATTGGTTTCTGGACCATTTCTGGCTTAAAACAACAAAACAACAAGCTCCCAACAAGGGATGAATTACACATAAAGAAGTCTAGTAAGAAAATGTTTTCCAGAGTTTCACAAATGTAATCTGAAGAGCTTCAAATTGGTAAGGAAAGGTGAAAGAGAAAACTGTCTGTGTAGATGCTTACAGTCCTGGTTAGTGTGAATAACGAGGCTCGTAAAGGGATCACAGGATTCAAATGCACGTGGAATGTTTCCATTAGGCTGGAATCAACGGCTATAGCTTGCATAATCATAACTTCAAATAGAGAAAGTTAAAATACATGGGACCACTTTGTGGGATTCATTATTTGCACTAATTGGGACCTTATTGTAGCTCAAATGTAGGAAGAATAATAGGAGATGAGACACTCAGGAGTTCACAGGAAACAAAATTCAAGAAAGGAGTGAAACCTATGCTCTCAAATGTCTATAAATACAATTTTAAAGTAGAGGTATCAAGATAATAAACTAGAGAGCCTAATAAAAGGAATGGATTTAGATAAAAAAAAAAAAGAATGAATGAATGAGAATTTAAGTTTTTACTACATGCCGTGCTAAGTGCTGAAGCTACAATTATAAAAAGCAAGAGAGTCCCTGCTCTGAAAGAGTTTACATTGCAGTGGAAGACATATAGTCATAGGGAGGTAGTGATGTACTGCCCAGAGAAGCCACGAGATATTGGAGTGGAGTTAGAGGATGTTTGGAACAAACTGATACAAGCTGGTGTCTAAGTAGCTTTGGTTCAGGGTTGGAATGCAATGAGACATATGCTAAGCGTTCAACAGGTAACAAAAAGAGTTTTATGAAGACAAATAAAGTTTTGTATAGCAGGATATTCAACAAGGATGGGTACTGGGGACATGTTGAGTTGATGCAGCCTAGTGCAGCTTCCTTGCCCCAGGTGCCCATCATGGTCTGCAGCCAAGTGGCCACCACATACACCTGGAGCTCCTTTGGGCTGTTTAGTATTGAGGGGCCCAGGAAGTGATGTTAACTGCCTGACCTAACCAAGTCCCAAGGATAGTCTCAAGACCTTTTAAGGAAAAACCCACCTAACTTGCATGGAGACAAGGGACAGTACATTACTCCTACCACACGTGGCAATTGGCTGGTGCTTGCTTTCCAGGAAAGTTGAGGTTAATTTGGTTACTCTTCCAAAGCCAGATGGAGGGAATATGTTTCTAGTATATTGGTGCACCATGAGAATGAAAAGGGCTGTGTAGTGCATGAGGCCACTAGGAGGGAGCCACAGTACACAGTGCACTGGCCCTGGATTCAGGAAGACCTGAATTCAAATCCAGGCTCAGAGGCATCCTAGATGTGTGACCCCCGGGTAGGTCACTTCATCTTAGTCTGCTGCAGTTTCCTCATCTCATACAGTTGTTGTGAGGATCAAATGACATAACATATTTAAAGTGTTTTGCAAACCTTGAAGTGCAATGTAAACGTCAGATATTAACATTACTTACTCATGTGCAGAAGCACTGCGACAGCCAGAGAAAACATGGCAGAGATCACTAGGAAGAACTTCAATAGAGACAGGAGGAGCAAACCAGAACCCACTTGGACAGAAAGCGGGGATGAATGAAGAGTTTCAGAAGCACCCTATGCCTGCCCCAAAGGCAGGATGGAGCAGTGATGGGGAGTATAATTATCCAGACATACTCTGGTGCTCTCATCCTTTCTGCCCAAAGCAGAAGGGCTGATGATGATTTCTCCATTTCCTTAGTTATAACTTTCTCTTTCAAAGGGTGAAGAAACCAACAAGGAGAGATTTAATTCTAGACATGACTCTCAACAGCAAGGAAGAGGTGTTTCCTGGGGTGACAATGGTGGGGACTTTGTAGAGTGAAAGAAGGTGACTGCTCCATCTTTGAGGTTGAAATAGAGGCAGGGAAAGTTAGATATATGTAGTCTGATATGAACCCTAGAATGTCAAAGAGCGGATTTCAAAGAACACAGAGGAAAATTAATTAGAATCTCATGAACTAAAATCCTAGAGAGGAATATAGCCAGGAAAGAATGAAAAAACTCTAAAGAATGAAATATTGAACCCAAAAGGAAAGGCAATGCTGATGACGATGGAAACAGCAGTTGTCTACTTTAAATAGACTGATATTGATACATGGCAAAATCATCTACCAAATTAGAGCCTTAAAAGACATGTTCAGAAGATGGAAACAAAAGCAGATAACAGAGGATGTTTCCAGAAGTGTGGCACGTTTCTGTCAAAACAATTTTAAGAATAGCTAAAACTAAGAATGTGCTGTGTCTAGCAAGGAAGGAGAAAGAGGTTTTTTAGCTAGGATTATGGCAAAGAAGACTCAAAGATGGAATAGGATCAATGCTTGGAGTGGATCGAATGATCGTATTATTACAGGACTCAAGCTGGAAGGCTGCTGGAAGACCATTCAATCCATTTCCCTTAGTACCAATGAGGAAAAGTGTGGCCCCAAGAGTTGAAGGGTCTAGCCCAGGGTCACCCAGCTAGAGTTTGAATTTAGATACAAGCCAAGGTCTTTAGGACTCCCAAGTCCAACACTCTACATGCTATGCCAACAGAGAGACAACAGGCAGAAACTTTCATTGCTTATATTGCTTTTTTTCCCTTTCAAAAAAAAATAGGTTTTGGACTAGAATGGATGGAACAAAGGCGATGAACAAATGATGGAAGCCCAAGATAGGTGGTGGGTTAGATAGTTAGATAGGATAATAGCTGCCCTTGGTGACATCAAGTGCCCTGGCCCAGACAAAGTATGTCTTTGGCTCCTAAAAGACCTGGCCACTGGGATGACTGAGACCCAAGTGCTGTTTGGAAGCACATTAATCATTGACAGAGGCACCTTAGCATTGCAAATGGACACATTTTGTCCTGATGTCCAAAAATAGGAAGAGAATGGAGTCTTCAGACTGTAGGCCAGTGATTTCAGTTTCAGTTTTCTGGATCATTTCTCAGAGTCTGGTGGGCATGGCTCCTGACTTCAGAGCCTTCCATCTCATTTCTCTCTGGGCTGAAGTTGGCACAATCACCCAGACTTATGATGACAACCCAGAGGCATGGTTATGATGACCTCTCATGGTGGTAGGAGACAACCCTGGTTACCTACCTACTCTGGTGACCTTTCCTATTCAGGACTGTCAAGCTGAGCCCCTATGCTGTATTTCCCACTTAACAAATCAGCGAAGATGACATTATTCTTTAGTATGGACATTAATAGCTGGCAAGTAATCTTCTGAAAACTGCTCATATGCTTCGACAACTTACCTATTGAGGAGTGGTATTTAGTGAGATACACACACATATATATGCATATACGTCTATGCATATGTGTGCGTATACATACACATATCTTTTAATTGATCACATGTCTTAGACAGCAAATTCTTATCAAAGAAATTGGTTACAAATTTTCTTTCTATTCAACCACTTCCTTTCATCTCCTTGGTCTATTTATTTTGTTTGTGCAGTTTCTCAGTTTCATTGCTTCTATCTTTGGTTCGCTTAAGAATCCATCTCCTAGGGGCAGCTAGGTGGCACAGAGGACAGAGCACCGGCCCTGAAGTCAGGAGTACCTGAGTTCAAATCTGGCCTCAGACCAAACACTTGACACTTACTAGCTGTGTGACCCTGGGCAAGTCACTTAACCCCAATTGCCTAAAAAACAAACAAACAAACAAACAAAAGAATCCATCTCCTACCCACAGCTATGACAGGTATATTATTTACTTTTCTAGTAATTTTATAGCATTATCTTTATAATTAAGATCATGCATCCATTTATAATGTGCTGTGGAATAATTGGTCTAAATCTAATTTCTGTCAGACTGCTTCTCAGTTTTGCCAGCACTTTTGATCAAGCAGGGAATTATTTCCTAAGTAATTCATATTCTCTCTTTTATCAGAGTTCCATTGTTTCTGATTCTTCTTTGTTTTCTTACTCTGTTCCACTGACCTATTTCTTTATTTTTTAACCAATACCAAACAGGATTGATAATTGTTGCTTTATAATATAAGTCTCAGGTCTGGATGTGCCATTTCTCCCTTCAGTCTTTCCTTTTTTCATTATTTCTCCTAATAAATTGTGTTTAAATGTATTTTTATTTATTTTGTTAAATATTCCCAATTACAGGTAAAAAAAATTTAACATTCATTTTTTAAAATTTTGATTTCCAAATTCTCTCCTTCCCTCATGCCCTTCTCACACCATTTGATATTGATTACACATGTGCAGTTATAAAAAAAAACATTTCCATTTTAGCCATGTTGCAAAAGAAAATATACGAAGAAACTCCAAGAAAAATAAAGAAGGTTTAAAAAAATACATTGTGGTCTCTACTCGGAGTTCACCAGCTCTCTCTCTGGAAGTGGACAGAATTTTTCATGATGGGTCCTCTGGAATTGTGTTGGATCATTATTTTGATCTGAGTAGCTAAGTCTTTCAAAATTGAGCATCCTTACAATATTGCTGTTATTGTGTAAAATGTTCTCCTGATTCTGCTAATCTATTAAACCCAGAGCTCTAGAGCCAGCCAAGCTCCTTTTGGACTTTGACTCTGCCATTTGCTGGTATATCAAAGGAAAACCTGACAAGCAACAGCCATCAAGTGTGGTCTCCCAACTTTTTTGATCAGTTTAAAAAATGTTGAGTATTCACTCCTAATATATGTATTTAGTCATGTGTTCCAATATAAGGATATTTATTCATTTATAATTCATGTTCATTTACTATCATGCTGTTGCTTGTCCTTCATTTTCAAAAAGAACTAATGACATCATGAGATGTCTTGACTTGTGTGTGAATTCAATTTAAGTGAGGCAGAGTGGCATGAAGTTGTCAGCCTCATTCTCTCTTCCAGTGGCAGAACAAAACTCAAGATAACCAAAGACGGCCCAGGATGTAGTGGATGACCCTGCTGTCTTCCATTTCTGGCCAAGCCCTAAATGCTCCATGGCATCTGCTTCAGCCACCTTCATGGATGTTGGAACAAACTCTTCTCATCCCCCCCATTCCACTGGGGGAAGTCTTCATATGCTTGGGGTAGACACCCTCCCAACTCACCAGAGTGGGAGGAGCTTGTCTGCTGAAAAGGTTTACCAAGGCGTAGTCATTACACATACTACAGCTTCTTGAAGCCACAGGTGAGAATTTAGTGCCAGGTAGACACCAAAAGTGGATGAGTTCCCCTTAGAAGGTCTTGATAAGCCCTCACACCAGAGGTGCTAGTCTTCCCTGAACACACATAAACCCCTATTGTACTTGCACTATTGGGCTAGTACATTGTAAAATACATATGAAAAAAAGTTTTTAAAGGCATGAGACAAAGAGAAAATAAACAATATTTGAAAATATTTTATTTTACTTGTTAATAGTACAAAACCCTTCTTTTTCTCACTAAAACATTTCAGTAATGTAGTTCTGAATGAGAACGATATAATTAAATATGCTTCATCATTTTTTAAATTAGCACATTGCGATATGATGATTACAAAGTCTGTGTCTAAGTCTGAGTTCAGGTCATTTAAATATTTGCTTTCAATCGTTATCATCTATTTTTAATTTAATATCCCCCCCATAACATGTAAGATCAATTATCATCTATTCCTTTAAAACCACTTTACAATGTCATGTAGATGCAGTTCCTTTTGAGCTTTATCTTCCACTGTTTAAGTATATCATCTACTTAATCAAAGAATCAACACATAAACTGTTATTAAGCACCAAATAAGTACCAGGGATCATGCTAAGAACAGGGGATATAAAAAATGGCAAAAGATATTCCCTGCCCTCAAGGAGTTTACAACCTAATAGGGATGACAATATGTAAACAAATATATACAAAGTAATCTACATACAGGATAAACAGGATATAATTAACAGAGGGAAGGCACTGGAATTAAGAGGAGTTGTGGAAGACTTCCTGTAAAAGGTGGGATTTTATTCATTTTATTTTCTTTTTAACATTTATTTTTAAATTTTTAAGTACCAAATTTTCTCCCTCCCTGCAACTTCTCTCTCACCTATTGAGCAGGCAAGCGCTATAATACATATTATGCATGGGAAGTAATGCAAAATATATTTCCATATTAGCTATGTTGAAAAAAAAAGCAAGAAAAATAAGATGAAAAAACATACTCCAATCTGCACTCAGAGCTTCTCAGTTCTGTCTCTGGACTTGGAGAGTATTTTTCATCATGACTGACCTTGGAGAACTGTGCGGGTCAGAGACTCCAATCTGCACTCAGAGCTTCTCAGTTCTGTCTCTGGACTTGGAGAGTATTTCTCATCATGACTGACCTTGGAGAACTGTGCGGGTCAGAGCAGATAAATATGCCACATCTGCTCATCACAGCAATCTTCCTATTTTCATTGCTTAGTCGTTTCAGTTGTGCTCAACTCTTTGTGACCCCATTTGGGGTTGTCTTGGCAAAGATCCTGGAGTGGTTCACCATTTCCCTCTCTAGTCATTTTACAAATGAGGAAACTGAGGTAAACAGTGTGAAGTGACTTGCCTAGGGTCACATATCTAGTAAGTGCCCAAGGCCAGACTGGAACTCAGGAAGGTGAGTCTTCCTGACTCAGCCTAGGACTCTACCCACTCGACCCCCTAGACGCCCGTCTTGCTGTAACTGTCTATAATATTCTCCTGATTCTGCTCACTTTACTTTGTGTCACTTCATATAAGTTTCCCCAGGTTTTTCTGAAATCATCTCCTTCATCATTTCTTACAGCACAATAGTGTTCCATCACAATCGTGTACTACAACTTGATCGTCCACTTCCCAGTTGAAGGGCATTCCCACAATTTCCAGTTCTTTGCTATCACAAAAAGAGCTGCTAGAAATATTTTTTTTAACACATAGGTCTTTTTCCTTTGTCTTTGATCCCTTTGATTTTTTTGGGGGGGGCTAGGCAATGGGGTTAAGTGACTTGCCCAGGGTCACACAGCTAGTAAGTGTTATGTGTCTGAGGCCGGATTTGAACTCAAGTCCTCCTGAATCCAGGGCCGGTGCTCTGTCCACTGGGCCACCTTTGATCTCTTTGAGATACAGACCTAGAAGTAGAGCTGCTGGGTCAATGAGTATGAACAGTTTGGCAGCCCTTTGGGCATAGTCCCAAATTGTTCTCCAGAAGTTGAAACAGTTCACAACTGCACCAAAAGTTCATTTCTGTCCCTATTTTTCACATTTCTTCCAGTGTGTGTCCTTCCTCCTCCCCTTTTCTGTCCTTTTAGCTAATCTGATAGGTGTGAGGTGGTACCTCAATGTTGTTTTAATTTGCATTTCTCTCATCAATAGTAATTTAGAGCATTTTCATATGACTATGGATAGCTTTGATTTCTTCTTCTGAAAACTGCCTATTCAAATCTTTCAATGATTTATCAGTTGGGAAATGGTTTTTATTGTCATAAATTTAGCTCAGTTCCTTCTTGAGAAATGAGAACTTTATCAGAGAAACTTGTAAAAAAAATTTCCCCAGTTTCTTGCTTCCCTTCTAATTTTGGCTACATTGTTGTTGGGTTTGTTTTGTTTTTGTTCTTTGGTGCAAAAACTTTAATTTCGTGTAATCAAAATTAACCTTTTTACTTCCTATGAGTCTCTCTATCTCTAGTTTGGTCATAAACTTTTCTCTTAGCCATCAGTCTGTCAGGTACATTTTTCCATGATCCATTAATTTACTTATATCACTCTTTTTGTCTAAAGCACGTACCCATTTTGACCTTATCTTAGTATATGATGTATCAGTCTATGCCTAGTTTTTGCCCTATTACTTTCTAGTTTCCCAGCAGTCTTTGCTGAATAGTGAGTTTTGGCCTAAAAGCTGGGGTCTTTGGGCTTATTAAGCACTAGATTACTGTGATAATTTACTCCCATGTGTTTTGTGTACTTAATGTATTCCACTGATCCCACCACTCTCTCTCTTAGCCAGTACCACAGCACTTGGATGATTACTGATTTGTAATATAGTTTGAGATCTGGTATTGCTAGGTCACCTTTTTGCTTTCTTTTTTTCGTTGACTCCCTTGATATTCTTGATCTTATATTCTTCCAGATTAATTTTCTTATTGTTTTTTAAGCTCTATAAAATCATTCTTCAGTAGTTTGGTACGGCATCAAATAAGCAAATTAATTTAGGTAGAATCGTCATCTTCATTATATTGGCTCCTCCTACCCATGAGCAATTAATATTCCCCTAGTTCTTTAAATCTGTCTTTGTGTGAAAAGTATTGTGTAATTGTGTTCGTACAGACTCTGGGTTTGTCTTGGAAGGTAGACTCCCACTTATTTTATATTGCCTGCTGTTATTTTAAATGGAATTTCTTTTTCTATCTCTTCCTGATGGGTTTTGTTGGCAGTACATAGACATGCAGGTAATTTACATGAATTTATTTTGTATCCTGCAACTTTGCTAATGTTGTTAATTGTTTCAGTCACTCTCTAGAATGCTCCAAGTTTACCAGCATAACATCTGCAAGTGATAGCTTTGTTTCCTCATTGCCTCTTTTTATTGCTTCAGTTTCTTTTTCTTGTCCTACTGCTACAGCTAGCATTTCTAATGCAATAGTGAATGATAGTGGCAACAATGGACATATTTATTTCACTCCTGATCTTGTTGGGAAGGCTTCTAGTTTATCCTCTTTACAGATAATAGTTCCTCTTGGTTTTTGATATAGACTGCTATTCATTTTAAGAAAGGCTTCACTTATTTCTATGTTTTCTAGTGTTTTTAATTTGAATGGATGTTGTATTTTGTCAGCAGCTTTTTCTTTATCTCTTAGTTGTATATGATTTATGTTGCTTTTGTTATTGATATGGCCAAGTATGCTGTTAGTTTTCCTAATATTGACCAACCCTGCATTCCTAGTATAACTCCCACTGCATCAAAATGTAAGATCTTTGTGCCTCTTTCTCACTAATCCTTTTTCAACTTTTAGAAAATTCCAAAGTAGTCAATTCACTCCAGTGCTCTTGTTGTAGAGTCCTTGTAACTGTTCTAATAATTCATATATAAGAATGTTAACAGTTTAACCTTTTTGCCTGGAGAGACTTGCATGAGCTGATGCAAAGTGAAATGTACTGTGTACAAAGTAACAGCAATATTGTAAGATGACCAGCTGTGAATGACTTGGAAATTCTTAGCAACACAATGATCCATGACAACTCTGAAGGATTTATAATAAAAAATGCTATCCATGCCCAGAGAAAGAACTGAAAGTGTCTGAATACAGATTGAAGTATACTTTTTTACTTCATTTTCTTGAGTTTTGGGGGGGTCTATGTTTTCTTTCACAACATGACTAATATGGAAATGTTTTGCATGACTATACATGTATAACCTATATTGAATAGCTTGCTTTCTCATTGGGGTGGGGGTGGGGGTGATTGGGAGGGAGGAAAGGAGAGAACTTGGAACTCAAAGTTTTAAAAATGATTGTTAAAAATTGTTTTTACATGTAACTGGGGGGGGAATAAAATACTAAATAAAATGAAAAAAAGTTTAACCTTTTTGAGTCCCTTATAATTTCTCTTTCATGTTTACCTTTTTATGCTTGAGTCTTTTATTTGAAAGTCTAACTTTATATATTTGCTGCAGTTTCCTTGCTAGCATTTTATTTTTAAAAAATTGCATCAATTTTCATTAGGGAAATTAGTCCATAGCTTTTTTTCTCTGATTTTGCTCTCCCTGGTTTAGATATCAAAACCATAAACTGTTTACTTTTTAAATATTTTTCCAATACATGTAAAAGCTATTTTAATATTTTTTTTTAATTTTGTGTTCCAAATTCTCACTCTTCTTCCCTCCCCTCTCCTGTCTTTGAGAAATCAAGAAATTTGATAAGGACTATACATGTGCAGTCCGGCAAAACATATTGCCATATTAGCCATGAAGGAGGAACACAGACCAAAAAGAAACAATAAGAAAAGAAAAAGAAAGCTTAAAAAGTATGTTCTGATCTGCATTCAGACTTAGTCAATTCCTTCTCTGGACATTTATAGAATTTTTCATCATAAGTCCATTGGAATTGTCTTGGATCATTGTATTGCAGAGAATAACTGTCATTCACAGTTGATCATCATGCAATATTGCTGTTACCATATTCAATTTTCTCCTGGTTCTGCCCACTTCCTTTTGCATCAGTTCATATAAGTCTTTCCAGGCAAAATCATATTTGTCTCATAGAAGGAATTTAATAGGACTCCTCTACCTATTTTTAAAAATAGGTTATATAGTATTGGGAGCAATTTTTCCTTAAATGTCTAATAGAATTCACTTGTAAATCCATCTGGTCCTGGCAATATTTTTTCTTATGTAGTTCATTTATTGCCTGTTTAATTTAATTTTCTGAAATAGGATTGCTTCAGTGTTCTAGTTCCTCTTTTGTTCTGAGCAATTTACATTTTTCTAACTATTCACTTACTCTATTTAGATTATCAACTTTACTGGCATGTAATTGGGCAAAATAACTCTTAATAATTCCTTTAATTTCATTTTTATTGATGGTGCATTCACCTTTTTCACTTTTGATAATGGTTATTTCATAATCTTTCCTTTTTTAATCAAATTTACCAATGGTTTATCAGTTTTTTTCGTAAAGCCAGCTCCGAGTTTTGTTAGTTCAATTTTTTTCTTTCAATTTTGTTAATCTCTCCTTTGATTTTCAGGATTTCTATTTTGGTGTTTAATTGAAGATTTTTATTTTGTTCTTTTTCTAGTTTTTTTTTTTAGTTGCATGTTTGATTCATCAATCTTCCATTTCTCTTAGTGATATATACATTCAGAATTAGAAATTTCCCTTAAGTATTGTTTTGGCTCCATCCTATCTGTTCTTTGATCCACTTGTTCTTAAGAATTTTATTATTTAGCTGATTTTTAATCTGTGCTTAGATGATTCTTTATTGAATATAATTTTATTGCATTATATTCTAAAAAGGGTGCATTTAATATTTCTCCTTTACTGCATTTGTGAGGTTTTTATGCCCTGATACATGGTCAGTTTTTGTGAAGGTGCCATAAGTAACTGAGAAAAAAGGTATATTTCTATTTTGATTCAATTTTCTACAGGAGGATATCATATCTAACTTCTCCAAAATTCTATTCATCTCCTTGGGGGCAGCTAGGTGGTACAGTAGATAGAGAGCTGAGCCTCATCTTTTTGAGTTCAAATCTGGCCTCAGGCATTTACTAGCTGTGTGACCCTAGAAAAATCACTTAACCCTGTTCACCTCAGTTCTTCATCTGTAAAATGAACTGGAGAAGGAAATGGTAAACCACTCCAGGTTATTGTTGCCAAGATAACCCCAAAGAGGGTCACAAAAAGTCAGCCATAAGAAAAAACAACTAAACAATAACACTCATCTTCTCTGTCATTTACTTTGTTTAGAAACATTTAGCTCTGAAAGAGGAAAATAGTCTTCTGTCTATATTCTCCTGTAACTCATTTAACTTTTAAGAATTTGGATGCTAAGCTATTTGGTGCATATATGTTTAGTATTGATATGACTTCATCATCTATAGTACAATTTAACAAGATGTGGTTTCATTACTTTTCTCTTTTTAGGTTTACTTTTTTCTGCTGCTCTGTCTGAGATTATGTTTGTTACCCATGCTTTTTTTTTCCACTTCAGTTGAATCCTAATAGATTTTACCCCAGCCACTTATTTTAACTCTGTATGTCTTTCTATTTCAAATGTGTCTCTTGTAAATAACTAATTTTTGGATTCTGGTTTCTAATCCATTCTGCTATCCACTTCTATTTTATGGGTGAATTCACCCTGGCATTCATATTCAAAGTTCTGATTACTATTTATACATTTTCTTCCATCTTATTTTCTCTTATTTAGCCTTCTCTTTTTATCCTGTTCCTCCTCAAAAGTCTCTTTTGCTTCTGACAACTGCCTCCCTTGAAGCTACCTTCCCTTTATCACTGTCCCTTTTCTCTTATCCCCTTCCCTGTTGAGCAAGATAGACTTCTATGCCCAATCAACTGTGTATATTAATTCAAATAGGAATGAGGTTCAAGCATCACCCACCCCCCTCAACACACACACATTTCTCCCTCCATGTAAAAGCTTTTTCTTGAACACCTCTTTTATGTGAGATAAGTTTCCTTATTCTTCCTCTCCCTGACTTCTTCTCCCAGTGCAACCCTCTTTCTAATTCATTTTGAAAGTCATTCTAACATAATGGACTCACTATTGTGCTATCTATGTAGAATCCTTCTAACTCTCCTAATAAGGATAAAGTCCTTGGGAGCTGTCTGAATCATCTTCCTATATAGGAATGTAAACTGTTTAACCTTATTGAACCCTTTCGGATTTCCCTTTACCTTTTTATGCTTCTCCTGAGTCTTGTATTTGAAAATCAAATTTTCTATTCATCTCTGGTCTCTCCATCAGGAATGCTTAAAAGTCTTTCACTCCATTAAACACCCATTTTCCTCCCTGAAGGATTATACTTAGTTTTGCTGGGTAGGTTGTAATCCTAGCTTTGACTTCTATAACATCAAATTCAGAGCCCTCCATTCCTTTCAGGGTGAAGCTGCTAAATTTCCTATTATCCTGAATGTGTCTTCATGGTATTTGAATGGATTATTTTCTGGCTGCATTTAGTATTCTCTCTGACACATGAGCACTGGAATTTGGCTATAATATTCTTGGAAATTTTCATTTGGTGATTCCTCTCAGGTGATGATCATTCACTTTCTATTTTATCCTTGAGTTCCAAGATATCAGGGCAGTGTTCCTTTATAATTTCTTAAAATATGTCTAGGCTCTTCCTTTGATCATAGATTTCAGGTAGTCCAGGAATTCATAAATTGTCTCTCCTTGATCTATTTCCGAGGTCAGTTGTTCTTCTGGAGGTATTTCTCATTTCTTCTATTTTTTCTTACTTGTGGTTCTTTTTTCTTTGTTTCTTTACTCATTTCTTAGTGTCTCATGGTGTCGTTTCTTCAGTGAGTTTTTGTACCTCATTTACCATTTGGCCAATCCTGTTTTTTAAAGTGTTATTCTCTTCAGTACTTTTGAACCTCTTTTTAACAAGCTATTTTCTTTTCATATTTTCTTGCTTTGCTTTATTTTCCCAATTTTCCCTCTACCATTCTCATTTGATTTTTAAAATCATATTTATGCTCTCCCTTTAGCTTTTCCTGGAGTTCTTTTCAGGCTTCTGCTGAATTCATATTTTTCTTTGATGCTTTGTTCATAGTTGCTTTGACATCAACGCCTTCTGCGTTTGCATCTTAATCTTCCGTCACCATCCCAGCTGCTTATGATCAGGTTCTTTTCTTGGTTGTTTGCTCATTTTTCTAGCCTGTTATTTTTTCAATTTCTTTTTCTTATTTCTATAGCTTGAATTTCTAATGCAATATTGAATAATAGCAGCAATAATGGAAATCCTTGTTTCACTTCTAATCTTATTGGGAAGGTTTCTAGTTTATCCCATTACAGATAATGGTTGCTCCTGGTTTCAGATAAGGACTACTTGTCATTTTAAGAAGGGCTCCATTCATTCCTATGTTTTCTAGTGTTTTAAACAGGAATGGGTGTTGTATCTTGTCAAAAGCTTCTCCTGCATCTCTTGAGATAATTATATGATTTGTGTTGGTTTTGTTACTGATATGGTCAGGGATGTGATCATTTTCCTAATACTGAACCATCTCCGTCTGCATTCCTGGTGTGAACTTCACCCAGTCACAGTGCAAGATCTCTGTGATACATGGCTGTAGTTTCCTTGCTAGCATATCTTTAAAATTTTTGCATCAATATTCATTAGAGAAATTGACCTATTGTTTTCTTTCTCTGAGTTTGCTCTCCCTGGTTTAGTTATCAAAACTATATTTTGGGGGCAGCTAGGTGGTGCAGTGGATAGAGTACCGGCCCTGGATTCAGGAGGACCTGAGTTCAAATCTGGCCTCAGACACATAACACTTACTAGCTCTGTGACCCTGGGCAAGTCACTTAACTCCATTGCCTAGCAAAAAAATCCCAAAACTATATTTTGTTGTAGAAGGAATTCAGTAGGACTCAGAAGGTTGGAGCTGGGACTTGCAGATCAAGGAGGTCAGTAGTTGGAGAAAAGGAGGGAGAGTGTTCCAGGCATGGGGACAGCCAGAGAAAATGTCAAGAGATGGAGGAACAGCCAGGAAGGCAGCATCACTGGATGGAAGAGTATGTATTGGGGACTGAGGTGTAAAGAGACTGGAAAGGTAGGAGGGGGCAGGCTAGGGAAGGGCTTTGAATGCCAAACAGAGCATTTTTATCTGATCCTGGAGGCAACAGGGAGCCATGGGAGGTTACTGGGGGGGGTGTGACATGGTTGGACCTAAGCTTTAGGAAAATCCCTTTGGTGGCTGAATGAAGGATGGAGGTGAGAGACCTGAGGCAGGCAGACTCCACCCCTCCACACCCCAACAGCTACTGCAATAAGCCAGGTGTGAGATGAAGGCCTGCATCAGAGTAGGAATCATCTTGTTTTCTTGCATTTGTCTTCCCAAGACCTAGCACATAGGGAGTGCTTAATGCATGCTCTGCCTCCCTACATATTTATCTACCTGCCCTTTTGTCTACATGTCACCTATCTATTGCTTGAGCAATCCATCTACCTATGTACTACTGCTTAACATAGGGCCTTTTGCTAGGGTCAGCTCTCTCCTCACCGAGCTTTGAGCCTAGGTGTCTGGCCTTTGTCTGTCTCAGCCTGGGTCCACTGGCTCTTGTGTTGGCCTCTACTTCCTGAGGTTCAGAATGCTGGATCTTTATTGTTCCCTCTGGTATCTCAGGACAGCATGTTAGGGACCTTGGAGCCCCAGGCCCAGGCATCTCCTTGCAGTGGCAGCCCTGCTGGTTGCCGCCACTCCCCAAAGCTTCCAAGGTCTCCCCTCTAGGGATTTCTGATGACCTCACTGATTTCTTAGGAGTTCTCTGCTCTGGGGGCTCAGGCCACATGTGTCCCTTTGCTGGGGGGAGGGGCTTTCCTCATCTTCAGATTGACTTTTTGTACAGTTTGGAGTGGAGGCAGTACTCATGTGGGGTAAAGCAGCTAATGAGAAGATGGAAGGCTAGAGATGGAGTTGAATTGGCAGTGAAGTGAGCAGTATGGGAGGACCTCTCTCCAGAAATGGGGATCCTGGCCAGGCACTCAGCCATCAGGAGAGCAGGCCTAAGGACGTCATCATCCTGAGGCAGCTAGGTAGCTGGTGGGGGGAGGGAGCAGTCCAGAGAGGGAGTTATCTCTAAGTGAAGATGACTTGAATTTTTAAAGGGGCTATCAAATGGAGGTTCATGGTCTCACCAAGATTTCTTTGTGTTCCTCTCTGTGGAAAGCGGCAATTCTTTTGGGGGCATTTATGTTCAAAATTAAAAAAAATTAAACATAAATAGAGAAGAGGTACTGTGCATTGAGGGTCTGAGTGTGACTGTGAGGCAGCTGCCCTGAAGAGTAGGCCATGTAAGAAAGCTGGGAGAGATGAATGGATCAAATCATGACCCCACCAACGTTACAGATTATGGCAAATTTAACCCGCAACAGGGGCAAGCAGATTCTAAGGAAACACTGAATTTTCCATAAGCACTCTATGAAACAAAAGCACCTGGGGAAAGAATTAAAAGAGAAATAGATAGTTCAGAATAGAAAGTGGTAAACAATTCTTTTACATATTGCAATCTTGTACATTCCTCGTAGGCCATGAAAGTTAATGAAAAGGTAGATCTATCAGAGGAAGTATACTTCCTTCAACGTCATAACAGTTGAACAAACTTAAAGAGTCATAATCACATATATTCCCTAAGAAAATAAACCTCATCAGACAAACTCAACAGGTAAACTAAGTCAGATTATAGATTAAACTACATTTAGAGTGTTCACAAATAAGCTGATTGAGGAGGAAGATTTACAAGTCACCAAGGAGTCGAGGACAGTTGGGATTCTTTCTCTGGTTAAGTAAATTTTCACATTCCATAGGACAGGTTTTGGTCAATCAACAATATCCCAACTAGGAGAAAACAGCCCTGACCTTTCATCAACACTATTACTCTATGAATCAGGTTTTAGTTAGGTGAGGTTAATATGTCAAAATTCAAAAATTCCCATTATAGTTTCCCACATTTTGATCATAAAGAAATCTATAATACCTTACAAATTCAATCAATCTCTGCTTATGCATACTGGACTTATGCATACATTCCTAGAGGAATATTGGAAATATTGGATACTGAATATTAGAAAATGTTGGAAACAATAGTAAACCAAGAGTCACATAACCATGATTATCTCCTTGGTCCAGCTTGCTCTGATAACCTCCTCCAAATGGCCGTGTAATCACCTAATTTCACCTGGAGTCTTGGCTGTCCCATGGAACCAACTGGTCCATGGAGACATTTTCTCTTGGGGATTCAGGAATAGGCCTCATTCCCATAATAGTTCTGGAGAGGCATTACTCATAGTAGATCAACTTCCTTGGCTCCAAGTCACATGCAGACGTTCCCTGGGTTAACTACTTCATGTGGTGAAAACCAGTTCAAATATTATGGAGCTAACCTTATTTACAACAGAGCTATGTAAGAACACCAAATAGGAACCCATAATTTATACAGAAGTTCAAAGAATTTACATTCTACCTGTTCTTTCTATCTCTATTTGAACCATGTACCTGATATGAAAAATGCAATCTATAATCTAAAGGAAGAATCTTAAAGGGGGCCCACAAGGGCCTGACTTATAAAAGGAGCCCTTCTGTCTCTTGATATTATCAGAGAAAGACTTCAAAACTGAAAAAAAAATTTAATTTCTTTATCATTACTAATGCAATTTTATATGCAAAATCCTTAATCCAATTTTGAGAATGAATTACTAAAACATAATCAAAACCTGTCTATCCCAGGAGAAAAAAGAAAAGAAGAAAATAATTTTTCCAAAAAAAAATTAATATGTATATATTCAATTAAAGCTGAAGAATGTTCAACATGTTGTTCTACTTTTGAAGTCTGTTATTAATTACCTTTAGGATCAAAAGAAAAATTTAAAAATATATATCATCAAGGAACATCACGTTTTTTTCACTGTTCTTAACAGAAATATTTGGAAGCCAATCATAGATATAGATATATAGATACTCATCCTAGTTCTTTATCACATCTATTCCCCCCCTTTGAAAACACACACATACAAACATACACGTATATGGCTTTGATCACATTTTAATAATAAGTTCTCAAAATTGGATTAAGGCTTTTACTTACAAAGTTGTCTTAATAATTCTAAAAAAAATGTTAAACCATTTTTTTTTCTGTTTTAAAGTCTTTCCCTGATAATATTAAGAGACAGAAGGGCTCATTTTACAAGTCAGGCCCTCATGGATACATATATGTATATGTGTGTACATGTATACGTGTGTGTGTATATATATATACATATACACACACACACACACACACACACACACACATACACATATGTGTGTGTATATTAAAGCACATCATCTAGAAAGAGGTGAATGTACAGACCGAATGCTACATATGGATGCTTCATCATTAACAAGTGGATGGGTGGCAAGCCTAGTTGCTTAGGTTAGACAGTTGGAACAGATAGTGACCACAAATTCAGAAGAGTAAAATTGAAAACATTAAGATCTTCCATATTTGCATCCTATTAGACTAATTCAGAGATGCAAAAAGATTCATCATTAGGGAAAAAAGAAACTTTTATAGTTCACCTGCTCTGACTTTGGAGTTTGCTATGAAAGAAAGGAGGAGGGACACGATTATTAAAAAAATCAGCCTTGAACCTTCAAGTGCACAGAGCAGCCTGCCATAAACAGAACAGGACAAAACTTCCTTGTTCTGTTTGATGCCAGGTAAGAGTCTCATAAGCAAGAGCCAAACAATCTATCAGATTAAAAAAAATCTCTTCTTATAAATCAAACTTGTAAGCCCTCTTACTTCAGCTGTGGAACCTAGGTTCTCACTAAAACAACTTTATTAGTTTAGAATTCTACAATGTGTTGTCAACAAACCTGATAAAATTTTAAGACCTTGCCCAAATAGAAGGTCCCAAAGAATTTCACAGATAAGAAAAAAAAATCTGTGGCATTTTTTCTCCAAATACTAAGGTATTATTATTTTTCATTTTAATGCAAAACATACCAAATTAAACACTTAACAGTTTTTAAACATTGTGATCACATTCTCTAAAAGCTCAATTCATAATCTAACAGCATCCAGATTAAATGTGAAATTGACTTCTTAAAGATATAATTGTATCAACCTCTGGGTATCATTATACAAATTCACAGTATTATACAATGATTTTCCAAATATCACAACGCAAGAAAAATGAGAAGCCTACCTATATTATGGATTTTTAAAACATAAAACAAAATGTATTGCTAGTCAAATAACATAATTTCATTTGAATGCATTTCCAAATCATTTTACATAGAAAAAAATCATTTCGTCCATCTATCAATTTGGCATTCCCTATTAATTGCATTCAAAAACTAATAATTACACTTTTAATCCTTATTCATGAAATTTCTAAGCATATCACCTTAATGTCAAATATCCATTAAAATCTGACCTACCTATAGAGAGAGGGTCAGTCACCACAACTATCCTGATAAGAGAATACACCTCAGTTTAAATGAAACATTATAATTTAGTTTCCGGACAAACTCAAATCAAATCTAGATATACAATCACAAATGGCATCATTCAAAAATCTCAATTTCCCCAAGAACCATCAGCTTCCAGCATCTCAAATTAGGGCCCCCTGCTTTCAGTTAGGTCAGTCCCAAAGATTTTGGTAGCAGTCACACATTCTTATCTCCCTCTTTTGGGGGCTCTTACATTATGGAAATTGTAAACATAATGCTATTGTATTTTTGTTGAGTTGTTTAGTCACGTTTTCTTAGCAGGGATACTGGAGTGATATACCATTTCCTTCTACAGATCATTTTACAGATGAAGAAACTGAGGCAAATCAGATTAAGTAACTTGCCCACGGTCACATAGCTAGTGTCTGAGACCAGATTTGAACTCACAAAGACATGTATCCCTGACTCCAGACCCAGCACTCTATCTTCTGTGCCACCTAGCTACCTATAATATTATGACTGTATTGTTCCCACACAAAGATCAGAACATACCCTTTTAATGGTCCTTCAAGGACAGAATTTTGGTATGCTCAAATTCTATACTGTAAGTTCATTTCTATAGTTTCCATTTGGCAAATGTAATTTTGTAGAATCCTGTCAATCTCAAATTGCTAACAGGCATTTCTTCAAATTATTTCTCATATCTATCTTTCTTATCTCAATGAGATAAAAAAAAAACACCTCTCTTTCCCAAACTCCAATGCTTGACTTTCAAACCCTTCATTCACACTAGGTCAGCACAAATTGATTCCAATTTCCTTTAACTGTCCCCTTATTCCCTTCTCATCTCTCCCTGTTTAAACTTTCTCTCTCTTTTCCCTTCCAGTGGATTTTGATTAAAGCCCTTCAGTCTCTAAACAGGCCCTCTCTTGCTTCTCTCTGATTCAGCCCTTCCCTTTACCTTCAGGACTTTCCCTTATTTCCATCTTTATGCTCATCTCATCCAAAGTTCACAATCACAAACAAGTCTAACAACACTCCACTGAATCTTTCTTGTATGAACTTTCTCATCTTTCACATTTCAACTTGTCGTTTTCAATCATGTCCAACTCTTCATGACCCCATTTAGGATTTTCTTGGCAAAGATACTGGAGTGGTTGGCCATTTCCTTCTCCAGCTCATTTTACAGGTGAGGAAACTAAGGCAGACAGAGGAGGAAGTGGCCTGCCCAGAATCACACAGCTATTAAGCGTCTGAGGCCAGATTTGAATTTAGAAAGATGAGTGCTCTATCCACGTGCTGCCTAGCTTCCCTTCAAGTTGAATAATCTATTTCAATTTCTTTTAGGTGATTTTGCCTCTAATTTACTTAAACAATGCTGTGAAATCATTCACAGAATAAAGTATTACTTGATAAGGCCTATAGGCTGCAGACTACCAACCAATTTTTTTTTTGCATTCTCCAGGTGGTGAAATTACTTTCTCCTAAAACAATGAACCTATCACCTTCCTAGGGAAAGAGTAATTTTTTTTAAAAATGCCTTACACATTTACATTTAACTTTAGTTTTAAGAAGATGCAAATCTCCCCCATCTCCTCCCTCCCCAAAAAAATATCCAGCAAGCTATTTCAGCATTTACAAAAACATTCAAATGACAATTTAGAAATTTACAGAAAGATATTACATTTCTGTTACAAATTTAGTCTCTAATTAGGTTACAATGCCATAAATTCTCCTTTTTTTCCTTGTTTGTCCTCATCTCTGCCACTCACCTAGATAGGGTTAAGATGCAGAAGAGATTATTATTATCTCCCTGATCAAAGAATAAGTCCCTGATTATTGGGAAGTTCAGCATCAGCACTGCAGTATATCACAGACAGCAGAGAGAGAGGATTTAGGTATAAAACTTCATTAATTAACTTAGATAATAGTGTTGAATCACCCCAATTTCCCAACCATTCTAGAATAATGGAGCTTCCAGTATCAGCTTCCTCTAAGAACTTGAAACAATGGCAGTAGAACTACAGGGGCAGTCTCGTTTCCAATGTCCTTTCCGCCTACAGATGCAGATACAACCTTAGAACAGGAGCCTGACAGCTGACTCTGGAATCCCATAGCTCTTCCTTGGCCTCTCGAGAGTCTGAGAAATGTGATGATTGCAGTCAGTACTCCCCTTGTTCTGAGAGAGGGAAAAGCCCTGGAAGGGACCACTGTGAACAGTTTTGTTCATTGAGATTCTTGTTCAACCCATTTTCCCCTCCTCTCTTTTATTCTACTATCACAGACATAGGTCATGAGGGATGCACTTCATCACTGTTTTAGCTTCCCAACCAGAGGCTAATGTTAAAAAAAAAAAAAAAGTCTAATCCCGCATCCCCTTTGTAGCTTGGCCAGGATTCGTTGGATCCTCAGTCCCCACACGGTCTCAAGGCTGTCTTTAGTCCTTCCCATTATTCTACAGAATGCGCATTCATCCCTTGGTTAAGCTCCCTAAATCTGCTCCAGTTTATTACTCTCCCACTCCTTTTCTGGGGAAGAGTCAGGGGAGTATGTTATGCTGGGAGTAGGGGACCCTGGCTCCTCACTTGCATGACAAGGTGGGGCATTTTCTGATCATCCTTGCCCACAGATGCATAGATAGGGAAAGGCATCAAAGCCAATTGTTGGGCAGCCTGTTTTTTCAACTTCAGGGCAGATTTTTTGATTCTCAGGGTCTGCCCAAACGTGCCAAGAAGTCATTTGGTAAAGATATAGATTCACTATAGCCAATCTAAGCCCACACAGGGTGTAAAAATCAAAGGATCCTTTTCAAGGCCAAGGATATCTCTCTCTTGAAGTTAATCCTGTCCAAACAAAGATTTTTAAACTGGACTTTGAAGAATTTTAATTCCTTGTTAGGAATCTTTTCTCAGTTAGCCAATAAAAAACCCCTAGGGATGTCTTTAGAAGAAATAGACTGATTAGATCCCATACTTTAGGGTAGAAAAAAAATGTTTACCAGGAATATTTGAACCAAAGTCTGAGGACCCCAAAAGAAGAATTATTTTGGGACTAAATTTGGATTGAAACCAATTTAACCGAATCCCTCAAAATAAAATTTCAGCTTTGCTGGTGGTGACAGCAACACTGTAAAATAGAAAACTGAGACAGTAAACAGAAAGAAAAGATCTCCAGATGATTTCTGACCTATCCTCATATAACACTGCAGTATATGCCAGCTGCACATTCTTACCAGGATCACTTCACCAGGGATCAGACCACAGCGTTGGATCCTGCCAGACTCTGATTAGAAGCAGACCAGGAAAGGGATCTCTGAGGAACCCAATGTCATGCTTTATTCCAGATCAGAGCTGCTGAATCAGGACCACCTACCCAGCATTCAGAACCATGGCCCCTGACAACGCACGGATGGAACTAGAGACAATAGCCAAACACACAAACAAGTCTCTTATTTATGTCTGCCAAAAAAAAAAAAGAGGTTACAAAAAAAGGCACAAGATTGGGGTGGGGGGAATGTCTTGTCCTGCCAGAGTTTCTCAGTTCAGCCCTTGCTTTAGATATTCAAATCACAGTGGCTTGCTCATCAGAATGTCTGGACAGCTACTAGACTAAGCGCCCTTAAAAGTTTGAACAGATTCATTATTAAATGCAAGGGACACAAAACAAAAACAAAATACGGAACAATGCACAGAAGTACACAGGACACACACAGAAGACAAGCTTACCTCCCTTTCTGCAATTTTTTTTCTTTGGGGACAGCAGTCTTTATGGCCTGGCTGAACTGTCCCCTTCAAAATTCTCCAAGGTAAAGATGCCCTGTGCACACAGGAGAACTTCTGAACCAAAAGGCCCAGTCTTCCCAAACTCACTGCTCGTCCCTTCTGAGTTTGTCAAACTTGTTATGGGAGAAATATCTCCTCTCCAAGTTCATGTGGTGGGTAACCAATGCCAAATAGATATATTTGCCACATCACAGGAATTATGTATTATTAAAGAACACCTGGGTTTTATTATTATGCTCAACTATAAGTTCAGACCTCAGAGAAAAGCTGACCCTGTTTAGGACTCAAGCAAGGCTCACAGGCAAAACTTCATCAAAGTGACAGAGAAATAATTCTTTTACATATAGCTATCTCATACAGTCCTCTTAGGCCATAAAAGTTGGAGAGAAGATAGATCCATAATCCCATACTTCCTTCAATGTCATAAACGTTGAACACATTTAGTTAACCAGTCATAATCTTATACATCCCCTAAGGAAACAAACCTTGTCAAACAAACTCTAAAGGTAAATTAAGTTGGGTTACAGATTAAACCACATTTAGAAAGCTCCCAAATCAGCTGATTGAGGAGTATTTACATGTTTCCAAGGAGTCAGAGACAGTTGAGATTCTTTCTCTGGCTTCTTATTTAGGGAATGTTTAAGGCTTTAAGTAAGTTTTCGCATCCCATGGGACAGATTTTGGTCAACTCAACAACCTTTCACCTAAGATAAATAGCCTGACCTTTCCTTTAACATATTATTCCATAAGTCAGGTTTTCATCGCGTGATATGAATAAGTCAAAAATTTTTAACTCCTGAAAGGAGGGAGCTGGAACCCCTGGTGACAACTAGCCCCTGGAGGAGTGGCAGATCATGGACAGAGGGAGGAGCTTTCCACGCACTCATAGAAGGAAAGGTCAACAAGAAAGTATGTATCAGTGGTGGGAGAGGGGCCTTACCACAGGGCAGGATTCTCTCTACACCTGCAATAATTGGCAATGTTCTGGGACTGAGGAACAATGGAAAAGAGAATCCACGGGGCAAGCCCTATGAGGCAGTAGCAGAAAGCGTCTAGAGGGAAGACCCTGGAACACATACCTCGGAAGTTCTGATTGCATGAAGAATACAGAGGGGAAAAAAGGAGATCTGATAATTATAGGAATCAATTGGTGAATGAAGGTCTAGAGTAAACAGAAAGAAGGTGGATAATGAAGAGAGTGAGAGAAATACTTTTTGGAAAGGGGCACAAAAAATTAAATTTTAAAAACAAATGATCAGGACTATTTGAACAGAGGAAGGGGGAAATCTACTTGAATAACAGGGAAAAAAAAGGGGGAAAAGAAGTATATAACAGTTAATAGCAGGAGATAAAGAGGAACTCAAGCAAAACCCCAAAGGAAAAGGAGTAACAAAGGAGAGAAGGTGACAGGAGAGAAAAGAGGGGAAGAGAGCCAGTGCAAACAGGGCTACCTTAAGAACAATTAAGATAAAGTAACTGAAAGAACACTGTACTGTGTTTACAGCAGAAGAGGAGGGGAAATCATAACTTTTTTTAAAAATTCAGTATCAGAGACAGGTGGAGAAAAATATGAATCTAACTCTCATAACTTTAAATGTAAATGGATAAAGCAATCCAATAAAGTGAAAAAGAGTGACATATCAGACAAAAAACCAAAATCCTACAATCTGTTGTTTGCAAGAAACATTTAAAAAACAAAGGTAAACACCAAATAAAACCTAGGAGATGGGAAAAAATTTACTAGGCATCAAGCACACCCAAAAAAGCAAGTGTTGCCACCATGCTATCAGACAATGAAAAACAAACGCTGAAAAAATAAAAAGGGCTAAACAAGGAAATGACATGATACTGAAAGGAGCCAAAAAGAGAAACCAATATCTCTATATGCTCCAAATGTCTCAGCATTCAAACGTATAAAGAAAATACTATCTGAGCTGCAAGAGAACATAGACAGTAACACGATCGTGAAAAGAAGAGACTTCAATATTCTCTGTTTTGGATTAAGTCTAATGGAAAGACAAACAAAAGGTGAAATACAGAAGTGAATAAATTGCTGGAGAAAGCAGAGATAGCATCTTCTGAATGAGACTACCAAAGAATACACATCTTTCTCAGATCCCCATGGAATGTTTGCAAAAATGCATGTTGCATCAGGGCGCAGATATATTGAAGATACATGTAAAATAAAGGCAGAAATAGTTAACACATCCTTCACAGACCATTAACACAATAAAAACAGTAATTAGTTCTAGGACTACAAACAAAAGATACAGACCCAAATGGAGACTTATCAATGCAACCCTAAATAAGGCGTGGAATCAAAGAACAAATCATAGATACATACAATAACTTGGAAAACTGTAAAACAGTATCGCAGAAATTAGGCTTAGACCAACATCTTATACCACACTCCACAGCATATTCTAAATGGACACATAACCTTAACATTAAAGACAATACTATAAAAAAATTAGAAGAAAAATGAATCATATACTTCTCATAGCTATGAGTAAGAAGTGTATTCTTACCTAATCAAGAGATAAAAGCAATCACAAAAGATAAAATAGATAATTTTGGTTACCTGAAACCGAAAAACTTCTGCACAAACATTAACGTCCCTGGGATAATAATAATAGCTAACAAGTAAACAAGAAGAAGAAGAATAGCTAACATTTATTTGGTGTCTACTATGTGCCAGGCACTGTGCTAAACACTTTAGAACTATTATCTCATTTGGTCTTTGCAATAACATTAGGAAGCAGGTACTATTATTATTCCTATTTTACAGTTGAGGAAACTGAGGCAGGCATAGACAAAGAAACTTGCCCAAGATCACACAGCTCTAGTAAGTGTCTGAGGCTAGATTTGAAATCAGGTCTTCTTGACACTAGGCTCAATGCTCTGGGTCCTGTGCCACCCGGCCACTTTAAGGCAGATAAGAATAAAAAAGGAAGTGACTAAATAGAAAAACAAAACACAATTTTAATCAAATTTCTCTGATAAGGGTTTGGTATCCAAAATATATAAACAATTACGGACATAAATTATATATGTGTATACGTGTGTCTATAAGTCAATATAAGATTAATAGCCTTTCCTAATAAGTGGTCAAAGGATATGAACAAGCAGGTATCAAAAGAACCGCAAAACATTCACAGTCACATGAAAGAATGTTCCAAATCACTAATCATTAGAGAAATGCACACCAAAATAATCCTAAGGTTTCACAACACACCCTGCAAATTGTCAGAGATAAAAAAAAAATGGCAATAGTCATTGGAGGGGTTGTAGGAAGACACACACATCAGTACATTATTGGTGGAGCTGTGAAATTTTGGAAAAACAATTTGGAATTACGCAAATAAAGTGACTAAAATATCCACACCCTTTGAATTAGAAGCTCCATTACTAGGCTTGTACCCCAAGGAAGTCATCACAAGAATAAAGTCACCATACACTCCAAAACGTTTATTACAGCACTTTTTGATAGCTAAGAATTGGAAGCAAAGTAGACAGCCATCAAGCAGGTAATGGCTAAACAAACTGCGGTGTGTAAACGTAATGAAATGTTACTGACCTATGAGATCAACATGAACCCACATAGAGTGAAGTCAGCAGAGCTAAGAAAACAATCTATTACATCAATGTAAATGGAAAGAACAATGATACACACAAAATTAAAAGTGAATGTAAAAAAAGAAAGCATAAAGATGAAGCAGGGCTTAGATGCAGAAACAGGAGAGGATCCCACCCATCCCTTGGTGAAGGTAGGAGGTCTACACGTGTTAACACATGGCACAGGTTTTTGGACTTCTTCAATGTATCAATCAGTTGTACCGACTCTTTTTTCCCCCTCGCCAAAAAATACTGTTTGTCATTTGGGATGGCTCTTGAGGAGAGGGAAGGGGATATGGGATAAGCATGATGGTGAAACAAACAAAAAATCTTAATAGAAACTTACTTAAAAATAAAAAAAATGAACTTAAGAAGGCCGTTTGTAATTGCTGCCTCTACTTCCTTTCTTCTCACTCTCTGAACCCCCTGTTGCCTGATTTCCAACCTCACCATTCCACTGAAGCTGCCCTCTCCAAAGTCACCAGGGATCTTTTAGTTGCCAAATCCAATCACCTTTTCTCAGTCCTTTCTCCTTGACCTCCCGCAGCCTTAGATAAGGTTGGTCACTGATCACTCTTCTCTCCAGGTTTCCAAGGCACCTAGCCTCCCCTGGTTCTCCTCCTACATCTCAGACAAGGCCTTCTCTGTCTCCTTTGTTGGATCCTCTTCCAGATTACCTCTAATCATTAGCATCCTCCAGGGTTCTGTCCTGAGACTCAAATGATGATCTCATCAACTCTCATGGATTCTATTTTCACCTCTATGCTGATGATTCTCAGACACGTTTGTCCACCTCTAACTTCTCTGCTGACATCCAGTCTCACATCTCTATCTGCCCATTGGAAATCTGGAACTGGGTGTCTCATAGACATCTTAAATTCAACAAGTCCAAACTTTATACCCTCCCCCACACACACCCACACTCCTTCTTTCTGCCTGTCCAATTACTGTCAAAGTCACCACCATCCTCCCAGTTCCCTAGGCTAACAACCTAGGAGACATCCTGGATTTCTCATTCTCTCTTATCCTCATGTCCAATCTGTTGCCAAGAACTGTTGATTTCACCTTCACAACATCTCTTGAATAAGCCCCCTTCTCTCCTTTGACACTGCCATCACTCTGTTCTAGACCATCATCACCTCTCACCTGGACTACTGTATTAGGTGCTGCTGGATCTGCCTCCCACAAGTCTCTCTACACTCCAGTCCATCCATTCAAGCATCAAACTCATCTTCCTGAAGTACAGGTCTAGCCATGTCATTCACCTACTCAATAAACTCCAGTGACTCCTGCCCTATTAAGATCAAATGTAAAATCCTGTTTGGTATTCAAAGCCCTTTATAAGCACCCCCACTCACCTCCCTTTCCAATCTTCTTATACCTTACTCCCCAACACATATTCTTCAGTTCAATGATGCTGGTCTCCTGATACTTCACCTCTAAGTTCTGGGCATTTTCTCCAGCCATCCCCCATACATGAAATGCTCTGCCTCCTCATCATTCTTCCTGGCTTCCTTAGCTTCCTTTAAGTCCACATAAAATTTCACCTTATACACAAAGCCTTTCTCATTTTTTTTTCTCAATTCTAGCACTTTCCCTCCATTATTTCCCAAATTATCTTGTCTATAGTTCATCCACACATAGCTGCTTGCATGTTGTTTCTCCTACTGCACTGCAAGCTCCTTGAGGCCAGAGACCTCTTTTGTCATTCTTTGTATGCCCATCACTTGGGACCATGCCTCACATATAGTAAGTGTTCAATAACTTTTATTGTCTGATTGAGAACTAGAACAATTTAGACAGTGACCATAAATTCTGTAAAGACAACCAATTTTAAGAGACTTAGGAACTCTATCTATTCAGTGACCATGATCACAGAGGCCTCAACAGTGAAACACGCTGCCTACCTCCTGTTAGCAAGGTGAAGGACTCAGAGGATAGATTGAGACCTTTTTTGTTATTAGACAAGGCCAATCTTGGATTTTTTTTCTTATTTATACATATTTGTAGTAGGGGGTTGGTTTTTCTTCCTCATGTTGGCAGGGGAAAATGGTAGGTTTGTATTGATTAAAATTTTTTTCATTAGTTTTTTCTCCCAATATGATCTCATACAGTGCACCAAAGATTGTTACGTATCTGACATGTTTGGGGCCAAGGGGTTCAAAGACAAAATTAAAAATAGTATCTGCCTTCAAGGAGCTTATGTTCTTATGAGGAGGTAGGATATAAACACAGAGAAGCTTCCACCAAGAGTTCTTGGAGGAGGGAAGGTTAGAGGTGGACACAGAGAGCCCAGGATCCCAAGAGGTGCCATGACGAGCTTGGCCAGTCCTTGGAGCCTGTCCTAGTGACCCACTCAGAGCATGTACAGGTATTCCCTCCTCACTTTTAATCAAACATGTTTGCTATGCCTTCTTTCAACCATAAGAATTAAGACACTCAAGTAGATTTCTGCTTGGTTGGCAGCTGAGCTGGAACCAAGTTCCCATACAAAAAGGTTTAAGATGATCTCACTGTCTTGTGGTGACATTCAAGCCAGGAAGTTGGCTTTGAGATGCCAGGTGGAGCAGGATCCAAGGCAAATAGCACACACTCCCTACCTGGCCACCATAAGTCCCTGAGGTCATGTGGCCTCCATTTTGCTTCTTCTCTCCTTATCTTACGTGAATGAGCATTTTGAGAAAGGGATGCCTAGGCAATCAGGAAAACATGGCGCTCTACCGGAGCCCACTGAGGTCCCACCAATAACCTGAGGCTTAAAGCCAGCAGCAGCAGATTACAGAAAGAGGCAAAGACAGCACCTAAGCAAGATGCTAGATTCAGCACAGCCCTATACCAATCATCAGTAAGACACCATAGTCCCGCAAGAGCCAGTAGAGCTGAGCAAGGGAGCAACTGATTGACTGAGACACTTTTTTACACCAAGTGAACTCTGGAAGTGGGGGCGAGGACTCCCTGAAGGGAGAAAGGAGGACTTCTAGAACCAGGATCCAGGAGGGATCCCTTGGCCCTGAGTTTTCCATGTATTTGCATCATAAGCATGGTATTCTCAATTTGAGCCCACTCTTCCCTGTGCGTGTGTGTGCACATATTTGTCCCACGTGCCCATGCACACTGCACAGGAAAGGGGCTTGGGACGATTCTTTTTGTACTTTCTGTCCTTGTTATACCTTCTCAGGAAATAGCCCTTTATCCAAGATAATTGAGGCCAACTGGTGAATCAGCATTGGGAAGCACAGTATCTCTAGCATCAGAAGCTCCCTAGGTTAACCCCCTAGAATTCCAAGAAGACAGAGTCCACTACCCTCTGTGGACACAAACTGCCAGTACAAGTGGACGCTCAGGGAGTGATATACAGGCATGGGGGTTCAGCCTATCTCAAGGCTTAGACAGGGAGATAGAATACTGAGTTCTGAGAACAGTAAGGCTAGTTTGGCTAAAATATAAGGGATGTGATGAGCTTTTAATGCTCAAGAGAGAAGGTTGCCCCTGATCCTTGAGCTACGGGAGCAGAAGGAGGATGTGATCAAACTTGCTTGAGTATGGCTCTGATGAGAAGAGACTAC
The DNA here is from genome assembly GCF_003287225.1 of Phascolarctos cinereus. Lineage (NCBI taxonomy): Eukaryota > Metazoa > Chordata > Mammalia > Diprotodontia > Phascolarctidae > Phascolarctos > Phascolarctos cinereus. The sequence goes on along the minus strand of NW_027556098.1, from coordinate 427,035,706 downwards.
AGGAAGGGCCAGTAACCAGGAGGCTATTGCAATCCTCCAGGGTGAGATGAGAAGCTGAACTATGGCTTCTTAGGGGGAGAAAGGGATATATGCAAGTGGTTATATATGTCTTTCTTAGAGAGGAGGAACCTGTGGGGGGGGGGAAGGAAGTATAGGGAAGTAAATTCCAAGTTTAAAAAAAAATCCAGTAACATTTTAAAAAGAGGACTGCTTCTTCCTCAAAGTCTGGAACAAAGCAAAAGAAAACGGAAAGGGAGAGATGAGGTGCTGAGACACACAAGACAGGAGTTTGTGAGGAATGGCTTCCATTTTCTCAGGTCACCTGACAAGGAGGAAGGCAAAAGGTGGCTGGAGGCAGAAGAGTGAATGGGACAGCCTCTGTGGAGAGTGAAATTCTCAGCGAGAGAACAAAGAACACTCAGGCAGCAGTGAGGGCTCCACTGGGAAACGGGAACACAAACTGCCTTGGACTCAGTTGGCTCATGGTGGGACTTTCTCTGACAGAATTCAGCAGCACATGCAAAGCAGTAGAAAGCTGGTGGACCACGGAGAAGGCAAGGGGCAAGAGAACCTAGAGCAGAGGCCTGGAGCAGCTGAGCAGCTTAAGCCCAAGGCCAAGCCTCGGAAGGTGCCCTGCACAAGCCATGCCAAGGGCATGTAGCCATAGGAAAGCAAACCTTCAATCTACGTCCCAGGGCCTCTGTGAAACCCTCATCCAAGCAGTACCTGTTCAGCATCTCTAGAAAGCTCCTCCTGACTGAGATGTCTGGGGTACATCCATTCCGCAGCTATCTTGGCCCTGGCCCCAGCCACCCTCCCCTTGGTTCTGCCTCTGGGGCTAGGATTGGTTTGGACAGCAGTTACTGGTGCCTCATCAGGAACAGAGGAAAAGCGACTCACCTCCTTCATGGGTCATCTCCTTCCTCCGCCCAATTCTCTAAGCTGGCCACTTTCAAAAGGCGTTTGTTTCCAGATAATCCTTCCCACTTGGCTGACCTGACTCTGCTGGCCTTGCCTTCCCCCCACCCCCACCCCTGGCTGGTGTGAACAGGACCATCCACTCTTTAGGAGTGCCTCCAGGTGCTGGGGCTCACCTCCCCAAAACCTGGCTGGGGTGGCTGTGGGAAGGAATGCTTCTGAAAGGTGTAACTGGAAGAGAAGTCTCCAGGATGAAGCAGGGGCCCATCAGACAAGGGCCTCGCTGCTTTGGCTGCTCTTGCACCTGATGCCAAAAGCTGGACTGCCCACGACATACTGGGAGAGGAAGTGGTGCCTGAGGCAAAGCCCACTTGGCCTGCCCTGGTCCAAGTGGTCTGTGACTTCATTCTCACTACCCCAAGTGCCATCATGGAATAAATGTAATCAGGTGATTGCACCTCAGTCTTGCCGGTGATTACTGGGCTTCACTGAGTGGACAGCAGGAGCAGTAACAGTGGTAGGGGGTGAGGGGGGAGGGGAAGCAGGGGCTAGGGATGGTGCAGACTAGAGGCTTCTTTGGAAGGGACACATTAGACTTGAGGACCCTGAAGTACCTTCTCATGTCAAGGTTTTCTAGAGACTCTCTGGGTCCTATTTGGATCAGAGGATCTGCAAGCCCCCTTGCTCTAGCCACAAATCAGTCAGTCAATTTTTGCAATGAGGCTGACCCATGGGTGTCAAAGCCAAGCTCTAATTCCCTGATCTGCTCTCCCAGAGGACAAGGACACAGCACTTACCAAACACATCAGCTATACCGACTAGCTCAGATCCTGGGAAGGGACTGAAGCAAGGAGGTTGAAGGGATGCCCATGGGCCCACCCCACCCAAGAGACCCTTTGTGAGCCTCAGTCTCAGAGAAGCCCAAAGAGCCAATGGGACACACACATGCACAAAGGGATGGCCAGACACATACTTGGGCCACAATACACCAGACTATCAGCTACAAGAGACCCTAGAGACCTACTCCAACCTTTCAAGCTTATAGATGGCAGGGAGCCCCCTGCCAGGCTCCCCTCCAACCTCCAATCACTGCATCCCACCTGCTACTCCCAGTACATGACCTCACGCATTAGTGTGCTGTCGGCTAAGAACAAGAGCTCAAGGCCCTCAGCTCCCAGGCCAAAAACCCAGGCACTCTGTGTGCAAGCCCAGACATGTCAGCTTTCTGGACCTTAATTTCCCCATGTGAAATGCAGGATGAGGAGAACAAAGGATCTAATTCTCTCTAGAGCCCCTTGCTAAAAGCTAGAAGGTTCAAATCTTCCATACCCAGGCCAGCCTCTAAGCTTCCTTCAGCACCATGGCCAGAGAGCAGCCGGATGAGCCTGGGAGTCACACACCTTTGCTCCAAGATCACGCCCAGGGAAGCCACTTTTCCTCAACATCCCATCTCAATCGATCTCCAACCACTACTCATTCTGCAGACGGGGAGATGGAGGTCCAAAGTCGGAAACCTCTGGGTCACTCTTCACTGTCCCATCTACCCTTCTCAGGCTCTCTTCCCATTTGTATGGCAAAGTTCCAGGCTCGTTGAGGGCTACAGGGTGACAGGAAGAGTCTAGGCCTGGGGAGGTCAAGGTTTCCCTCCACTCTCCCTGGTGGGGCCACAGCTAGACTGGGGACAAAGTGTCCACAGGAGGGCAACTAGAATGGCTCCAAAGTGGCCTCAGCACCCGAGGTCTGGCTGAAGCCATTGGGGAAACCGAGCCTGGAGCACTCAGATATAATGGCTAGCTAGATGTGTTTCAGCACCAGGAGCGGTGGCTAGAAGCAGCAGGAGCTGACCAAGGACAAGTGAGCTGCCCCAGGTAGGGTGGGCTTCCCTAGGCTTGGGGCCTTGCCCAAGGGAGGTCAGCCAGGCACAGGTAAGGATGGATGCCCCCTAAGGCCCATCTCCTCTTGGAGATTTTTTTCCCCTTGAATTTCCCAACCCCCCACACCTCATTACAAACACACACCGCCAGCCCAGGAGAGAATGCTTCACAGACTGCTTCTCCCTGCCCAGGACTGGACAAGCAATATCATTTTTAGGGGCAAAATGACTGAGGATAGGTCTTAGCAAACCTCACTCCAGACCCCCAATCTCAGCACTAGGCCCAGGGGCCTTGCCCCAGGGGAGGTCATGAGCTGAGTGAATCTAAGTTAAGGACAGGAATACCTCCGACAGGCTTGACTAGACCATGGGACCCAATCCGGCTTCAGATGCTTCTCACTGCATGAACTCAGGGCCTGCTCAAAGGACTCAGCTTATCACGAGGTGTGGAGGCAGGCCCAAACACTTCCTCCTTCACACGCTGGCCAAGCACAGAGCAGAGTAGGGCCATTCTGCATGTATCCCCACAGTCGGTCTGCAGCCCACCACTAGCCCCAGACAGCCCTCCCCCACTCCGTGCTTCTATTTTCATCTTCTCAGAATCAGCCCAATGCTTTAGCCAGCCAGGACAGCTTTGAGTCTTGCTCTCCAGGCCATATGGATCATTTACAACACTTGTAAATTACACAAGGTCAAGTGCAGATTCCCGGGACACACCTGGAGACCCCTGGCCGACCTCGTGTGGGAGGACTCACATACTATCGCGGCTGTCGTGACTCTAAAACATGACCATCTTTCTCCCCATTTCCTCCAACAGCCTGAGGCTGCATCCAATGGTTTGTAAAACCCCAGTAAAAGACTGTCCTGGACTGCAACCCTGGCCCAATCAAGGCCACCTTCCTGAGCACGCAGCCCCCCAATGACCATGCCGGGCTGCTGGCCTTTTTGGCCACTCACTCACCATTCCTTTACCAGGAAACTGGCTGGCCACGTCCAGGTGCCAACCTTCCCTCCTCAGAAAACGGAGCCATTGCGAGCCCTGGCCTGCTCCCAAGTCTTGGCCACATCCGCCAATGAGGCACAGAGGAGGCCATCACTCCTCAGCAGCCTAGGAAACCAGCAAGGTGCCCTCGACTGCTAGACCAGCCATCTCCCATCCCATCCAGTCCAAAGACCACTGAGCTCAGCCCAGCCACTTGGGATCGTGGGATCCTTTGTGGGGATTCTGTCCGAGAGTACCATGCAGCCCTGAGCTCTTCACTCTGACAAGTCCACTCCCCACTTGGGTCCTCATCCATCCCCAGTGACTTCTCCCCAACCCTGGCTGGCCTTCCTTGGCTAGGAAGTCACCGACTGCACTCTAACCTCTCGGGTGCTCCATTTGCCAAGAAGGGGATGTCTACTCCACCAAGCAGAGATGCAGGGTTACACAGCGTGCAGCAGCTGACCTGGGGCTGGCTCAGGCCCAGACACCAGCTCCACACTCCGGTCTCCAAAGGTCACGGTCCCGGACGCCCGCCCCGGTCACCCCGGGTCACTTGGCTTCTCCTTAAAAGGAGACCCACTCCTTCTAGGCCTTCTCTGATCCTGGCTTTGCCCTCTTCCCCCAAACTCAAGAACCACACAGGGAGGGACAATCTGATGGCTCCATTTATTGTTCCCAACTCCCCCTCCCCCAACCTTGCCTGCGGAGGGCAGATCAGCATGGCTGCCCCAATGGAGGAAGGGGAGGGAATAGAAAAGGGAGAAGGGGAAAAGGACTGAGAGGAAGGAGGGGGAAAGAGAACTAAAATAAAACGCTAAATGAGAGAAAAGGAACTCCTTTTCCTCTTTCCTCCCCCCCTTGGCTCAGGGAGGAGGGGAGAGATTTCTCCCCTTCCCTCGTGGTTCCCCAGATAATGGGGGCGGGGGGGAATCCTCTGTCTTGGTCTCTCTCTCTCTGTCTCTTGGGCCCAGGGAGGGGAACGGGGTGGAGGGAGGCACAGCACCGGAGGATCTGCCGTGGCTCTAGCCCTCGTGCCCACGGACCCCAACTCCCCATCTCAGACCGTGGGGGAATGTGCCGCTTTCTCCCCCTGCCCGCCACCCATCATTCACTATGTCTAACTCCTGCTGAGTGTCTCATGGTCTGGCTCGATTGCGCTCTCTCTCTCTCCCTCCCAGCCCGAGGAGCCCTTCCCCCCGGGCCCCGCCGCCCCTACCGGGCCCGGCACTCGCTACACCGGCCCTCATCCACAACCCCAGCAGCCACGTAGTAGTTCTGCCCACAGGCCTGGCACACCAGGGGTGCCCCCACAGCGTGGGTCTTCTTGTGTCTCCGCAAGGCCGCCCCTTGGCCGAAGCCCTCCCCGCACTCTACACAGATGTGGGCAGGCTCCTCTCCAGCTGTGGCCTCCTCCCCGTCCTCTCCCTCCTTCTCCTCCTCCCCATCCCAGCTCCCCAGCCCATGCTGGGCCCGCTGGTGGGCCAGGAGCTCTGAGCCCTGCGTGAAGCTTTTGCCACACTCCACGCACACATAAGGCTTGAGAGTCGGGGCTCGCCGGGGCCGGGGCACCACCCCACCAGCGCCGACTTCCACCTTAATCACCCTCTCCTCCACCTCCCCCTCTGCCCGAGCTCGGCCCGAAGCCAGCCCGCCACCATCCCCGGCGGCAGCCATGTCTCCGTCCTCCACCGTGGATTCCCCCATGGAGGCGGCGGCAGCAGCTGCTGCTGCTGCAGCGGCGGCGGCGGCAGCAGCGGCGGCCACTTCGGCTTCCACCTCGGCCACCACGGCAGCTCTGGCTCTGCGGGCAGCCGCCTTGCCCTCAGCAGCCAGCTCAGGGTGCAGCCGCAGATGGCGGGCCAGGCTCTTGGCCTGGCTGAAGCCCCGGCCGCAGCGAGGGCACACAAAAGGCTTGAGGCCGCTGTGGGAGCGCCGGTGCTTGGCGAGGCTCTTGCTCTGAGTGAAACTGCGCCCACACTCGGGGCAGGCGTAGGGCTTCTCGCCCGTGTGGATGCGCTGATGCTGCATGAGGTTGGAGCTCCAGCTGAAGCGCTTGCCACACTCGGAGCAGGCGTAGGGCTTCTCGCCCGTGTGGATGCGCCGGTGCTGGACCAGGTGGGAGCTCTGGGAGAAGGTCTTCCCACAGTCGGTGCAGGCGTTGGGCCGCTCGCCTGTGTGCGTGCGCTGGTGGCGGGTCAGCTTCGACCAGTGGCTGAAGCTCTTGCCACACTCGTTGCAGATATAGGGGGCCGGTGGGCGTGGCCGGCCCCCAGGCCCAGAGGGAGGGATGGGAGGTGGCGGCGGGGAGGGCTTGGGAGGGGGGCCAGCTGGGCTCATCCTCATCATCGTCCAGGAGGAGGATGTCCACTGGAGGAAGGAGGGAGGGAGGTCAGAAGGAGGGGCCGCCTCCGGGGCCTCGACAAGGGCTAAGGTCCTTTCTGCCTGCCCCCTTTTAAGGCGTGAGTCACGCATAAATCAGACTGATCCCCAAGGCCCAATGCCATGACCCCAGCAGTCCCAAGGAGTCCAAGCCCCCCAAAGGTACAGAAGTATAAACAGCCCCAGAGAGACCTTGGGCTTGCTGTGGCTCAGCCTGGTCCCCCTCTCTGCTCAAGGGGGAGAAAAGGGCCCTTCCCATGCAGCAGCATGTCTCCCCCAACCCCATCTTCTCTCCTTCAGGCTCCTAGTCCCCATTTCCTTCACTTGATACGCTCTGGGCAGGGTTCCCAGCCTCCCTAAAACATGACACCCAGTTTTCTAACATTTTTTTGAGTACGAGCCTTTCCCTCCAGCACGGTCAGACCCCAGGTGGAGTGAAACAGCTCATTCCAGGTACCCATTTTATGAAGGGGACCAGGAAACTAAAGTAGCTAAAAAGAGGCCAGGCCAGGACACCAGAGGGGTCTCCAATTCTCTGGAGGAAGACCCCTGAACTCTGGGCAGAAGAAAGTGCCAGGGAGCAGAGCTGCCAAAAGGAATTTCCCAAGTGGTGTAGGCTGTTTTGGGAGGGAATGAATGACCTTCCCCATCACTGCTGGTCAAGCTAGGGAAACTTGAGCACTCTAGAGCTGGGAAAGCAAGTCACCATGAGCTGGCGGCTCCTTCTTGTGAAGCCTCAGCCAACCCAAAGGCCCTTCCTCTGAAGCCTGAGAGGTGGAGGAGGAGGGGAGGAAGAGGGGGAGGGGGAAGGGAGAAAGGGAGGAAGGGGAGAGGAGGAGGGGGAAGGGAGAGAGGGAGGAAGGGGAGAGGAGGAGGGGGTAAGAGGAGGGAGAGGGAGTAAGAGGAGGGGGAGGGACAGGAAGAGGTGGAATAAGAGGAAAGAGAATAAGAAAAGAGACGAAAAGGGAGAAGAGGAGGGGGGAGGGGTAAAGGGGGAGGGAAAAGAGAAGGAGGAACAGGAAGAGGAGGGGGAGAGAGAAAGAGGGGGAATGAGAGGAAGGAGAAGAGAAGGGAAAGGGGGAGGAAGAGGACGAGGAAGAGAAAGAAAGAGGAGGAAAAAAAGAGAGGGAAGAAAGACAGGAGAAAAGAGAAGATACGGAGTGAAGACAGAGGACCAGAGGGGGGAGGAGGAAGCGGCAGCCTGGCCTGGGGGTCCCCTCCGTCCCCGCCTCTCCTGCCCTGCCGTTCCAGCCCGACCTCGGGCCCCCTGCGCCCTGACCTCAGTCCCTCCCTCCCTCCCCCCGGCCCCCTGCCCCCATCCCGCTGGGGGGAGGCCCCGCCGGCCCCTCCCCCACCAGCCCACCCCCGCCGCCCGCAGCCCCCTCACCCGGGTGCTCGCGGCTGGCCATCTGCTGCTCCGAGGAGTCCAGGGGCTCTGGGGACCAGTCTTCCTCCCGCAGCTCCATGCCTGGGGCCCAGATCCTGGGGGCGGGGGCGGAAGCCAAGGGACAGTGAGTGGGGGGGGGGTGAGTCAGGTCCTAAAGGCGCCCGGGGGAAACTGAGGCTCGACCCTGCTGCCGCGGTCCAGAAAGCGACCGGGGGCCGTCCTGCAGAGTCGGGGGGGGGGAGGAAGGAGGGGGGGACGGGAGGATGGGCGTGGGGTGACCTTGGGCCAGTCACTACACTGCTGGGGACTGAGTTTCCCTGTGGAACCCGATGAGGAGGGGGTGAGGCTACGGCCCACCCAGTTCGGGTGAGGCCCAGAGGGGGAACTGAGGCTTGCCCCTCCCCCTCTCGGCCTCAACTTCCCCCTGGAGCCTCTGAAGCAGCTTCCGGTCTCGAGGCCAGGCCTGGCCAGAGGGGGGGAGGGGCAGGGTCACGTGTCACTCCTGCCCCTCCCCTCCCCCAACATCCGCAGGAGGCGGGTGCGCGCACCAGGAGGAGCCCGCTACCTGGGCGCGCGCCCCCGAGCAGGAACGTTACACCGCCCCTCCCCCTCCCCGGGAGCGCGCGGGCGCGGCCCCGAAATGCCCTTCCTCCTCCCCGCGCATGCGCGTCTCCGAGGCCCGGGAGGGGGGCCTTCCTCCACCCCCTCAGAAGGGGGCCCTCCCCGAGGAACGCACATGCGCGTTCCCAGGCGCTCCCCTCCCCATACCACCCCCCCCCTCCCGCTCACCGGCGCGGTTCCTGTTCCTGTCCGTGTAGGTCGGGCTGGGGCTGGACTCCCGGGGCCGCCGCCGCTCCGTCTTCCTCCTCCTCCTCTTCCTCCTCCTGGTCCTCGGGCTTCTTCCTCCTCTTCCTCCTCCTCCTCCTCTTCTTCCCTGACGGCGGCGGCGGCGGCTCCTCGGGGCCCGGGGTCAGGGGGACGGCCAGGCAGACCGGAAGTGACCTTGACGTCACGTCCGTTCCCTCCCCAGGCCCCGCCTCCCCCGGCCGCAGGCTCGTGGGCCGCTCCAGGGCTCCGGTACAGAGGCCTCCTGCTCCCCTGCGGGGTCCTCGCCGGTGCGAGTGGGCCGTGGGCCGCCCGGGGGCTCCGCTCGCCGGTGCGCGGGCGGTGTCCGCACAGGCCCCTCCCGGCAGCCGTTTCCGGGCCGCTCTAGGACGCTGAGTCCTCCCGCCCGCGCTCTCAATGGTCGGGGGCGGAACCGAGTTCGAGGGGGCGGAGCGTCCGTCTCTCCTTGCTCCTCGCCCGGCCCCGCCCCCTCGACGAACCGACCTTCCCCCGGGGATACAAAGTATAGGCTGGGGGGCGGAGCCGGAACCCAGCGGCTACTAAGTAGCTCCCGCCTGACGTCACCGCCCGGCGCGGGGCCAGCTGCCCTGGGAGCGCTCGGGGGACCGCCAGGCCAAAGGTCTGGAGGCGGGCGATGAGGGACACGCAGAGTGGGAAGGTCTTGGGATGCCCGGCTGAAAGACGAGCTTGTGTCTTCTCCTGACGCCCTTCCAGTGCTATTAGGCCGTGGGATCCTAGCGCCGCGGGCAGGTCTCTGTCCTGGAATCCTCATTGTGGCCACTGTCCTGGGAAAGGAGGGGAGACAGTGGGAAGACCAGGAGTGCGGGTTACTTTTCGCCTCCGACCTCTAGGGACTTCATGGGTAAAATGAGGACATAGGATTCCACGGCTCCAATGCCCCTCTCAGCTCCCAGGCTAAGACCCTGTGATCTGAGGTGGAGACTAATTCAAAGGTTATTTCGGTGACAAGGCAAAGGGAATGAGCAAGGAGAAGCCTGGCCTGGGCTGCCGGAGTTGGGGCTGAGCTAAGACCTGGTCACTGTTTGGTGGTGGGGCAGTGAGGAAGGGAGAACAGCGAAGGAGGACCCCAAGGTTCTCACTCTGGAGGGTGGGGCTGTACAGGGAGGTTTGGAGGAGTGGGGCTTGGGGACAAACATTGGGAGTGCTGCCTGGGGGAAGCTGGCCTGGACGTGTCTAGGAACTATCCCCTGGAGCTGCCCGACATGCAACTGGTAATGCAGGTGTCCCAAAAGGCTCACTATCCTGAGATTTGGGGGACACCCTGTAAAGGGCTGCAGCTGAAGGGGAGGCAGAATTGGGAGTCCTTGACATCAAGGTCTTGAGCCCCTGGGAGTTGATGAGAAGGGGTCCAGGTACCTCCCTGTAGTGCTCAGGGAAAGGCTAAAGAACCAAGGAGGGGCAGGCAGTGGACACAACTGGCCTTCTGAATCAGGAAATCAGACCCGAGTTTCAATCTGGCCTCAGCTACCAGCTGGGTGACTTTGGGCAAAGTCCCAAGTCTACCTCAGTTCCTTCATCTGTAATATAGGGATAACAGCACTGACCCAGAGTGGTTGTGAGGATGAATTGAGCAAATGAAAAGTGCTTAGGCACTATCTAAATGCTGGTTGTTAGGATTGTCCTTGAAGGTGACTGAGGTGGGGTCAGATAGCTCAGGCTCCTGGGGCATCTACTGGTGCCATTCAACTCACTGTTTTTTCACAGAGGCTTTTGTCAATAACTTTGGTTTCCCGATGAAATCAAAGGTCCAGTTCTTATCCCTCTCCCCTCCCCTTCCCTTCCAGAAATATCCCTTCCACTTTTCCCTCCCAGAAAGAAGGGGGAAAAAAAACAGTTCTGAAATTAGCCAGGCCTGGCATTGTATGCAGGGTTCCATCCCCTTGGTTCACCATCTCAGCAGAAAAGGGGGAGAGAGGAGCTGCTCGGGCCCTGCTCCCCTCACTTGGGCATAAGGGCATCTCCAGGCTTGGTGGCTTCTCACTAGTCTTCCTGCTCGGAGGAGACACGTTCCCCAGTCCGTGGACACTTGCCTTGTTTCTGCTGCTGGCTGCTACCCAAAGGACAACCACACAGATTTTACATAACAGTTGTTAGATACCCACTATGCCTAAGACCTGAGTCTAGGCAATGGAAGGGAGAGAGACCATGTCAAGAGAAGACATTCTTCTGGGGGGGGGGGAGACTAGGGGTCAGTCACTCTCCCTCTAAACTGCTGCAAGCTTCTTATGGAACTCTGGCATCTTTCCAAAGGACCTGAGGAGGAGGAGCCCCGGCCCCTGGGGTGGGCACCAAGGTGGGCAGAGGGAGAGGAGATGAGCTCCCTGGGCTGGACCCTGAAGGGAGACAGGCCACTTACTGTTCACTGAGCGGAGGATTCAAGGAAGGAAATCTAGGTCTGTGCTTTACGCTAAGGAAGGAGGAAGGAGACAGGCCGGGACTCCAGTAGGATAAGACACAATAGAGAGGAAGAGGCTGCAGGCTTGGGGACACAGGCAGGAAGCTGGAAGCCTGGGCTGGTGGGCAAGGAGGAGAGAGTGCCCAGAGCGGAGCCCTTTCTGGGAGGGGTGGGCCTTGAGGGGGAGCAGACACCTCCATTTGCTCACCCACTTTGCCGCTCAGCCGAAGACACCCACAGGCCACTTGTTAGACCCTCTGAGGCTCATGCTTGGCCTGAGCCCCTCCCACACCTGGGGACAGGGTTCTCTCCTGGACCAGCCTCCTAGCTGATCCTGCCTGAGTCCCTCAGATCCCTCCTCCCCCTGCTGCTAAAGCTACAGCCCAGTGGCCATGTCACTAGAGAGCTAGTGGTGCCTTCAGATGCCGGGATGAGGGGAGGGGCCGGCCAGCATTCCTGCCCCTCACATTGCTGCCCCTGTTCTTGCTACAGTTTCACAATAATTACCACTTTGTAAAGCTAATATGGATTGTTCAAATGGAACTAGGGCACTAGTCACAGACGGCTCTAAACATACCTGGAATAGGGGCTCAAGCTGATGACATTAGACAAGAGACATGCAACCCCTCTGAGTTACCCCTAGACCCCTAGACAAGGGGATGACAGCAGCCTGGTTGTGATTGTGAACCCAAAGCATGCTTGAAATGCATTAACATGTGCCAGACACTGCTAAGTAAATAAACCCAAAAGCAAAGACAGGAGCCGGAAATCTAATGGGGGAAACAACCCACAAAATTATCGGATGGCCAGGAAGAGGCACTTGGGTCTAGAAAGTCACATGGAGGGTTAGTGAGTGTCTGGAGTACACTGATACAACCCATCCAGAAACAGTGGCCAAAGTGTTTTGATTGTGGTTCGTGCTGCCCGAACTGGAGAGGCTTTCCACAAAAATTCCAGCACAGTCAGTCACCAGTCAGGAGAGGGGACTCCAGAGACTAAGGTCATTCATCGTGGGAGGCAGGGAGGGGGAGGAGGAAAATGATGAGAAGGCTGTGGGAGGAGGGAGACTGCTGGGGGGAGGAAGGCTGTGGGAGGAGGGAGACTGCTGGGAAGGAAGGCTTCTGGGAGGAGGAAGGCTATGGGAGGAGGGAGACTGCTGGGAAGGAAGGAGGCTGTGAGAGGAGGGAGGCTCCTGGGAGGAAGGCGGCTGTGCTAGGCCTGGAGTCAGGAAGACTCATCAAATCTGGCCTCACTTCCTACCTGTGTGACCCTGAGCAATTCACTTAACCCCATTTGCCTCGGTTTCCTCATCTGTCAAATGAGCTGGAACGAAATGGCAAACGGCTCCAGTATCTTTGCCAAGAAACCCTAAATGGGGTCAGGAAAAGTCCAACACAACTCAAAGAACAGAACAACTACAAAGTATCTTTCAGGTTGTAACTGTATTCCCAGGGCTTAGCACAGATAATGGCATTTCCTAAACTCTCAATGAAGAGGCCCATTTCTTAACCAGCACCCTCAATCCCAAGATCTTCCATCTCTTCCAACAGAGTGCTCCCACCACCGTCCCACACCTTGCTCCTCTTCAGCCTCTCCATTTCTGTCTCTTCCCTGCTTCTCTCAAACATGCCCAAGTCTCCCCCATCTTTAAAAAGCCCTCCCCAGACCTTACGTAGTAGGAGCTAATAAATGGGTGGTGATTGTTTTACTCAAGTCACCACCCTCTCCAATCCTTCAATCCAGTGGATTAAGTGGATGTGGGCTCCCTAAGAAGAATCAAACTTGAATTCTTCTCTTTAGCTCAGAAAGCTCTTCCCAACTGGATTCCAGCCTGCTCGGCCAGTCTTATTTCTCTTCTCCCCTTACATTACAATCCTTCCATCCTGGCACACTTCTGGCATCTCACATACAACATGCTGTCTCCCATTTCTGGGCTGCTCCCATGCCTGGAATGCCTTCTCTCTGCTTCTCAGGATCCTTTGTTTCCTTGAAAACTCCCCTCAAGCTCCACCTTCCACAAGATGCCTTTTCTTAAGCCTTGGGAGCCAGGCCCTGTCCTTCTCCACCCTCTGTCCACCAATGTGTATTTATTTTCTATGGAACATACCTATACATGGTCTCTACCAAAAGAATGTAAGCTCTTTCAGAGCAGAGACTATTTATTATCTAGGAATTCCCTGAGCCCAGCACAAAGTATACACAGAATGGTAAGCAGTAGATAACTCTCTCATTGAAGTTGATCAATTCATTGCCCCAATCCACTCTCCCCCAAACTTCTTTATTTCTGGTTAGCAGCTTCTGGGCCATCCTCTACTCTTACTTATGCAAGGTACACAATCAATAGTCACACCTCCTTTTTAAAAAAGAGATATTTTATTGATCTTTTGTTTTCACATTGCCTAGATTTACCCCTGTAACCTTCCCTTCCCAGGAAGCAATCCTGTAAAAGAAAGGATTTTTTTTTCTTAAAAGAAACAAAAAAAGGTGAAAAGAATAAAAAATAATAAAACCTATCTACATATTGAAAAAAGTCTGTTTTTATATGCAACATCCTGCATAAAGGCCTCTCACTTCTGTGGAAAGAGAGCTCTTCTTTTATCTCCCCCCTTTCCCCCCAGTATCTTTGCTTTTTCTTTTTATTTCTTTTGATTTATCAACAATCACTTCCATAAGCTTTTGAGTTTTAAATTTTTCTCCCCCTCCCTTCCCAAGATGGCTCGCAATCTGATATAGGCTATACATATACATTCCTATTAAACATATTTTCACATTAGTGATGTTGTAAGGAAAAATTAGAACCAATAGAAGGAACCATCAGAAAGAGGAAACAAAACAAAACAGAAGGGAAAAAAGCACAATTATATTGAAGTACGCTTCAATCTGCATTCAAACTCCATAGTTCTTTCTTTGGATGTGGATAGCATTTTCCATCATGAGAACTTTGGAGATATCTTAGATCCTTGCATTGCTGAGAAAGGCTAAGTCTGTCAATGTTAGTCATTGTACAACATGGCTGTTACTGTGTACAAAGTTCTCCTGGTTCTGCTCACTTCACTCAGCATCAGTCCATACAAGTCTTTCTAGGATTTTCTGAAGTCTGCCTGCTCATCATTTCTTACAGCACAATAGTATTCCATTACATTCGTACACCACAACTTGTTCAGTCATTCCCCAATTGATGAGCATCCCCTCAATTTCCAATTCTTTGCCACCACAAAAAGAGGTGCTATAAATATTTTTGTACATGTGGGTCCTTTTCCCATTCTATATTCTTTGGGATACAGCCCTAGAAGTGCTATTGCTGGGTCAAATCCCCTTCTTCATAACTACAGATCAAGGGCACCACCATCCTCTGGGTCCTTCAAGCTCCCAACTTGAGTCACCCTGGACTCCACTCTCTCTCACCCCCCAGATCCTATATGGTGCCAAGGCCTGGCATTTCATCTCTGAAACTTCTTGTCTATTTCACCTCTTTAACAACTCTTGTTGATTCACCTCTGCAATGTTCTCCCATTCTCTTCTCTGACATTGAGCCCACCCTAGTGCAGGCCTTCAGTCCCCTTATGCCTGGTCTATTGCAATAGCTGCTTTGGGGCTGGCCTGCCTCAAAGCCTCTCCCCTCTCCAATCCATCCTCCACTCAGTTGCTAAAGTGAGAATGCCTGTGTGCTCTCTCTTTCTCCACCCCACCCGCACTCAGTCAGGTTCTTTAGGAATCTGCCTCTATCTCCCTCCCCCATCCCTCCCCGTTTTGTTTTCCCCTTTCTTTGTCTCTCATCTCCACCTCTCCCTCTTGTGTCTCTTATATAATGTCTCTTAAGAAATATTTATTCATTAGCTCTTCTGAGCAACGCAACGATCTAAGACAATTACAAAAGACTCATGATGGAAAATGCTGTCCACAACCAGAGAAAGAACTATGGAGTCTGAATGCAGATCAAAGCATACTACTTTCTCTTTTTTGTTTGTTGTTCTTGGTTTTGTTTTGATTTTTTTTTTTTGCTTTTTCTTTCTCAGGGTTTTTCCCTTTTGTTCTGATTTTTCTTTCACAACATGACTAATGTGAAAATATGTTTAATTCATATTATATTCATTTATATTCATATTTAATTCATATACATGTACATGTATAGCCTATATCAGATTGCCTGCTATCTTGGGGAAGGGGAAGTGGAGGGAGGGGAGGAAAATTTAGAACTCAAAATGTTATAAAAGCAAATGTTGAAAACTAAAAATAAATAAGTTAATAAATTTTTAAAAATATTTGTTCAAAGGTGAGTGGAATAGAAGTTGAGAGGGAGCTGGGTGCCCTGCTGGGGCACTGACAGCATTCAAAGAAAGGAGCCCAAGGACTGTGCTGGGCCTCCAGGGCAGAGAAAGGAAGAAGAGGATGTGGAGAAGTAGAAGCCTTGAACTGGGGTGGGGGGGCACGGCACTAGGAGAAAAGAGCTCAGAAGCCCCATTCTTGGTACTGATGGGGTGCTTGGGTGCCAGTGCTTGGATCCCAATTTCTGCCTGCCCTCAGAAACACTATCCCTTCAGCCCAAGGACCCTTTCTCTGGCAGTGACTCATGAGTGGGCCCAGTGAGGCAAACTATCTCTCCCTGTTACAAGAACAAGCTGACTTCTGTAGAATTTCCCTTGTACTACCTTGTATCAATAAATCTATCCTGTACTGATTCCCACACAGTTATGGTGTATAATGTAGAGGTCAAGCTATAGATAGATGTCAATTCCTGAAACTATCTTGTTACTGACGTAACAGACCACAAATATACCCTTTAAGAACCCTCTCTTCCCCCACCCCTTTCCAGTAGTGAATGAAGTAGTTATATGCTATCACCTAATTAGTATACTTGCCACATAATTCACTACTTTTCCTATGTAAGCTTTAGCATCTTTCCCATTAGGTTGCAAGTTCCCTAAGGAGCTCTGCCCACCATGGCAGAATTCCTTAAGGATCTCTGTATAGCATAACAATAAATGTTTGCCACCTTGACTCAAAGAACGCTTGAGTGTATGAATTCATTCCAGACCACCCCGGCCTGATCCTTAGGGGTCTAAACTCCTCAGACAGCAACAGCACCAAGAAAAGACAGAGAATGGCTGGGCTCCGGTGGAAGCCTGAGAGGGAAGGGACCCTGCGACAGATAATTGTGCTTCCAAAGTGGACTGTGTCACCACCCTACTCAAGAAGCTGCCATAGCTCCCTCTCGCCTCTGGAGCCGATGCCTCAATTTACCTTTTAAAAATCTTCACAGCCTTGGTTCTGTTGTACTACAGGGCATAATTACTTCCCCTCATGCCTTCTTCCAGCCAAATGGGCTTTATTCAGGAGGCAGCTAGGGCATGCAGTGCATAAGAGCCCTGGGAAGGAAGTGCTATAGTCATTTCCTCTTATATATGGGGAAGCTGAGGCATGAAAGAGTCAAGTAACATGCCCAGAGTCACATGGCTAGTATCTGAGGTAAGACTTGAACTCAGGCCTACCTATTTCTAGGTCCCACATCACGTAGCTGCCAAATAGGAAGCAGGCCAAGTCCTGTTCTGAGCAGCTGGCTGGGGACAGTGGAGGTGGTATCCGGGAAGACACCACCTCTGGTGGAGGTCTGCTCATCCACCTGTGGTGTGACCCCACCCACCTCTCACCTGTGGCTCCAAGAAGCTGTGGCACATGCATTGGCCACACTCTCTCGAAGACAGCTAAACCAGGTTGAGGGTAACCCTCCGGTCTCCAAAGGGTCAGTGAGTCAGGAGAGGGTCTAGGCCTCCCCCACAGAATGGGTGGATGAGAACAATCTGTTCCAGCTGCCACAAAGGTGGCTGAAGCAGGTGCTGTGCAGCGCTCAGGGTTTGGTCAGACACTGAAGATGCCAAGACCGTCCCCTGTGTCCGGGCCATCGCCAGTCCCTCTGACTTCTGTCCTGCCGCTTGATGACTCTGGAGGAGATCGAGGTGGAGGACTCTGTGCCGCTCTGCCTCATTTCAAATCAATTCAGGGCATGTCAGGAGGGTGATGACCAGCAAGGGACGGAGGCTCCATTTGCAAGCTGGGCAAGGCCTTCTTTAAGCCAAGAAAGAAAGGCAAAGAGAAGGCCTGGGAAGGTGTTTCCATCAAGAAGGATGGAGATGGAGAATCTTCAAGGGAGCTCCATGGGAACTGTACCTCTCCTAAATTCCTGACAAAGGGCATTACCTCTTGAAAACCTTCAGTGACAGGGAGCTCACGCCCAACAAAGGAGTCCCGTTTAGCGCTGACTGCTGAGAAGTGTTTCCTTCCACTGGGGCTGAGGCCAAGAGGAAAAGGGAGTTCTCTTTGCTCTGGGGCTCCTGGGGAGTTGGGAATGGATGGGGCCCAGAAGATGGGGGATGGTTTGGCCACAAGGCATAGAACCCCAAGGAAAGGATGAGGGGGCAGGCAGCCACTGCCTAAGGTGAAAAGGAAGGCCCCAGCTGGGCTCCCTCCTCTCTCACTTCACAGTTATCTGGGGAGCAGAAGGGGCATCCACTGCCCCCGAGCCATCCCTCCCAAGCCCCACGTTTCCATGACTTATCTTTGTCCTGGCCAGGCTCAGGCCTCAGTGTACCCATTGTGGCCTGCCCTCCCTCTACCTGCCAGCTACCCCCCAGGCACCTGCCCCTCTCCACTTCCCCTGGCTCAGCCTGCTCTATCCAGCTCCTGGTCAGCCCATCCAGGTCGTGGCTGCCAGCTCTAGGTGCCATCTCCACAGCCTACCTCTCTCTATACTACCACCATCCCATCCCAACATCCAGCTTGCCCCAAACAGAAGGCCCTGGCGAGTCCCCCGGCTAAGCCATGATAGCCTGGGAGCCTCCAGGAAGAGGAGTGGAGAACAAAGCTAGTCCCTCTTCCTCCTCCTCCTAGGGGTGGCCTGGCACATAATGAAACCTGGCTCTCATGTGTCACTCCCTCCTCACCCCTCCCTACAGTAAGCATGCCCATTTCTCATATGGCACCGATGCGGGGCTAGCCACTGCTTCCTCTGCAGCCCCCAGCCCCGAAGCCGGCTCCCCTCCCTCCTGCCTAGCTGACCTGTTGGCCCTCCCTGCCTCTCAGCACCTCGGGCCTGGGGGGCCTCGCCCTCTCCATTCCCGACTTCCTTCAGGGCTCAGTTTAAATCCTGCCATTCCTCACCCCCATCCCCTTCCCCACCCCCAGTGGGCGAGACGCCCTCTCCACACCCCACACGAATCACGTGATTTCTGTCAGGATGGGGGCTTCGGGAGGCAGGGACCTCCCTGGCTTTTTTTTTTTTTGGTCTTTCTCTGTATCCCCAGCATCCAGGACATGGCTGGCACGCAATAGGCGCTAAGTAAACGCTTGTTGACTGAAGAACTGAGATAACCTAGTCCAACCTCTGCATTTGACAAAAGGGGAAACTGAGGCACAACGCGTGGAAGGGCCCCCAATCGTCGCTCACGTGTCCCGAGTGCAGGCCAGTCCGTCAGAGGGCCTTGTGGGCCAGGACCTCGGGCTCTAACCCCGGCAGAGATCGGCGGGCTCGGGTCTGCTCAGACCCAAAGTCCCGGCGCGCGCGGAGGTGGGAGAGGGGCCTGAGACAGAACGGGCGGGGCCTTGAAGGCCACGGTCAGCGAGTAGCCTGCGGCCCCCTGCTCGCCAGCCCTCGGCAAGATGGGTGACACCAGGCCCGCGGTCGCGAGGCCTGCCGGGCTCCCCGCCCCTCCCCCTCGGTCTTCTTCGCCACCACCCCCAACCTGAGGGGGTGGGGGAGATAAAGAGTAGTAGTCAGGACGACCACCCTCGACGCCTCCAATTGGCTGGGACTTCGAACGCCGCTGCTCTGGATTAGTCCAGAGCCGGGCCAGGCCCCGCCCCGCTCGCGCCTCTCCTCCACCGCGCTATCACCCCGGGGCCCCGGCTTCCGGCTGAGCCACCTCCTCCCCGCCCTCCCTCCCACTCCGGTCTCCACGGCAACCGCCCCTTCCTCCCGGGCCCCGCGCGCGCGCGCGCGCTCTAACCCCTTCACCAGCTTCCCGGCCTCCGAGTCGCGCGCCTGCGTACTCCTCCGCATTCCACGGTTCCCCGCCTCTCGCTTAAGGAAGGCCTATGGGGAGTCGAGCTGCCGCGCGAGGCTTCTTGGGAAGTGTAGTTATCGCGGGGAACTGGTCGCACCGCGCCGCAAAGGCTGCCGGGACATGGAGTCCTCGGTGTGCTTGTGCGCATGTGCGGGAGGTTGAGGGGGGGGGGCTTTCGGGGGCGCGCGGGCGGGCGGGGGGCCCAGCGGTGGACACGGACACGGACACGGGCACGGGCGTGGGCCCCGACACCGAGTCGGGCACGGGCTCAGAGGGAAGTGGGCGGACGGACAGACGTGCCCGCGGTGAGCGACCTGGGGGTGGGGGGAGACAAAAGGGAGGGGGCGGGGCGGCGAGGGAGGGGACCCCCGCCTCTCGGACCCCGGATCCTCCTCCCCTCCCCCCCTGCCCCGCCCCACGCTCTCCCCCTCCCCTCCATCTGCCCCTCCCCCACCCCCTGTCCTCCCCTTTCTCTCCCCCAGTTTCTCCGCCTCTCACGGTTCCCTCCTGTGCCCCTCCCCCTTCACTGCCCTCCCTTCCACCTGCCCTTCCTCCTTTCCCGCCCCTCCCCCTTTCCATGGCCCCTCCCCCTCCGCTCTTCTCCCTACCACTCTGCTCCTCCTCTGATCTTCCTTGAAGCCCCCAGTTCCCTCCTGACCCCCCTTCTCCCCTCTTCTTTTTCCGTCTACACTGTCCCCCCAGGCTTGGTGGAAATTGAGAACTTGGGTTCGAATTCTAGCCCCATACTTACTAGCTGTGGGAACCCGGGCCTCAGTTTCCTTATCCGTAATATGAGGGAGTTGGGCGCCCGGGTCCAAGCCCTTTTCTGATCTGGATCCGAGATTTTCAGGCTCACACCCCTAGCGGTGGGGGAGGGGCTGCCTCAGAGAGTGCTGGGGGCAGGACCGTAAGCTGGGAGGCCGATGAGAGGGAGAGCTGGGGAAGGAGGGAGCCGAGGACCCCCCCCCTCCAGCGCAAGGGAGCCTGAGCTCAGGTCTAGGGGAAAGACGTGACCTTTGGGCCTCAGTCTCCTCAAGTGTAAAAAGCAGAGGTTTTTGAGCCAGCCGGGGGCCTGGCACTAACGGGCAGCCTCTTCCCCCAGGCTCCAGCTGCTGGGCCCAGTGCAGTGGCAGCCCCTCCATGGAGGTAACACCCCCCCTGCTGCCCCCGCAGGGGCCCCCAGTGAAGCAGGAAGCCCGCGCTGGGGAGGCCTTGGCCCCGGACTCCCCGTGGTGCCGCTTTCGCCACTTCCACCTGGGGGATGCTCCAGGCCCTCGAGAAGCCCTGGGCCTGCTGCGGGCCCTGTGCCGGGACTGGCTGCGCCCCGAAATCCACACCAAGGAACAGATGCTGGAGCTGCTGGTGCTGGAGCAGTTTCTGAGCGCCCTGCCGGCCGAGATCCAGGCCTGGGTTCGGGGCCGCAGGCCCGAGACCGGCGAGGAGGCGGTCAGCTTGCTGGAGGAGCTGTGGGTGAGCCAATGGGCGGGAGGGCAGACCGGGGGTCAGATCTGGCCTTACACTGGGCCAGTCCCTTTATCTCTGGGTGCCTCAGTTTCCTCATCAGAACACTCTGATGAACTTTTGCCCAGCCTAATCTGGTCAGCCAGCGGGCTTCATCCCTGCCCTCTTCAGTAGCCCGGGGTCTGGTTGTTTCTGGTTCACAGACAGATGGAGGGCAGGAGGGAGGACACAGACCTAGTGCCACCCCCAGAAGGGCCGTGGGCCTCCTCTCCTTGGAGTGACCCCAATACCTGCATCAGAGGCAGCCTCCTGGGGGGGGAGCCTTGACCCAAGGTGTTGTGCTGAACAGGGCTGACTGTTCTGGCCCCAGGGCTCAGAAGAGGAGGCAGCACCCCAAAGTAGGGAAGGGGGTGACTGGGGCGCTCGAGCCGAATCTTGTATCGAGGATTCCTGGGGCCCTGGCCTGGAGAGTCTGGCCATTCTCAGCACTGCTTACAGAAAGCAAGTTGGGATCTCTGTCTTTGGCTGGGCCTGGGTGCCCTCCTCCCTGTCTTCACCCTTCTCTTCCCTGGCTCTCCTTCCCCTCCCCCTTCCCACTTCCTCTCTCTCCTCCTCTCCTCCCCCCCTTCTCATCCTCCTCTCCTTTTCCTCCTCCCCTCCCCCCACCTCCCACCTGCTGCCTTTACCTCCAGCGCTCCACTTTCCCTAGTTGTGTGGGTTCTTCTTGAAGAGGTGGGAGCCTCCTCTTGACTGAACATACCCAGTCCCTTTCCCAGACCTTGGTTGCCCCAGTCAGAAGGGCCCCTGTAGTGGGGCAAGGGCAGGGGGCGGGGGTTGCAGGCCAACCCTCTGTGGAATCTCTGTCCTTCATTGAAGTCCTCCATGAGCTTCCCCTTTGGAGGGGAGCCCCATGGCTGTCCCCGTGGAGCTGACTGGCCTCTGGTGACTCGTGGGGGTGGGGGCGTTCTCCTGCCTTTACTTAGGAGGGAGCCCTGCAGATCTGCAGATTTCCCGGCCTTCATCTCCTGAAGCAGAGCACTGACTGCTCCAGAGGCCTGGCTTTCCTGCTTGTGCTCTCCCTCTTCCTCTTCCTCTCTCTCTCTCTCTCTCTCTCTCTCTCTCTCTCTCTCTTCTCTCTCTCTCTCTCACACATACACACACACACACACACACCCCCCTCAGTCCGCCCCTCCCCCACTCAGTATCTCTAGCTTCCCAAGCCTCAGCTTCAATGGTGTCTCCTCCAGGAAACCTTCCCTGCTGTTCCCCTCCGCACGATGCCTACCCCATAGTGCTTTCCTGGGGGGTCTGGTTTTCCTAGATGCCTCTTGGCAGGCACATCTTTTCCCGGACAGAAGAGAAGCTAGAGGTCAGGGTGGATTTCATTTTTTCTCTGTGACCCAGGGCCTAGTATATGGTAATAAATGCTTGTTGATTGATTGCTCTGACCTGAGTTCTGGCCCACTTTGAACTGAGGCCAAGGCGCTGTGCTGAGGTGGCCATCGTGTCTGTGGCCCTTCCCCTAGAGGGGCCCTCATCCCTGCTGTCCAGAGCTGGTCCCAGGCCTCTGGGCATTGGGGCCCTCCTCCTGAGCAGTGCCGAATTCTCCAGACGGGCCCAAGGCTTCCATTTCTTACATTTCCCTCTTGTTCAGGCTTGACTTGTCGTCCTAGCCTGCCCTCAGTGGGTCGAGGCCTCATTCTGTCAGCCGGGGCGAGAGCTCTCTCTCCCAACTTTGCTGCCTCCATGGATGTGATGAGTGCACCAGGGCCTCTCCCACAGGAATGCAGGGGTCTGTGCGCTTTCCAGCAGCCCTGGGGCCTGGCACTTGGCGCACCTTTGAGGGCGGCCAGCGCTGGATTACTTTCACTTGACTTCTCTGCAGTGCCAGCTCCCTGTTAACCAGGTTTGTACTCTCTTCCCCAGCGGTTCCTCGTTCATCGCCTCTTGAGTGTCTGGCATTCCAGGCTCTCCGCAGCCTCTTTCCACCTTTGCAGCCTTATCTCCCCTTGCCGCCCTCCACCTCCCTCCTTCTCAGTCCCTCGTTAGTCGGAGCTGGCCTGGGGCTGGTCCCTGGCGCTGCAGAATTTCCTGTGGTGAAGCTTCACTGGATGCGATGCCCGTTCTTGGACAGAAGGCCCAGCAGTGACCTTCTGCCCAGGCTGCTGCTGTCCCCTGTACCTGCCCCACGTTCTCTGCATGGAGGATTTTTCTGTCTGGGGGTCTTAGCCCCTCACTGGACTGGAAGCTCCATGAGGCCAGGGACCATGTCTTTTTAAATTTTTTGAATAAATTTTTGTTGCTGTCTTTTGTTTCTGCATCACCAGGATGAGAGCCATCTCTGATAACAAATTAAGAAACTAAAGCACATCTCCATTACAAAACTTTGAGAGAGAGAGACAGAGAGGCTGAGGTGTGCTCTCTCCGGGAAGCCCAAGGGGTCGGACACCCTCGTTTTTCCCACTTCCTTCCCTCTCTCCTTCCTGCTGTCTGTGCACACAGAAGCGGTTTGTTGTCACGTGCTCAAGCTTGACTGGTTTCTCTTTGTTACTTGCTTAGGCCCAGAGCTATGCAAGGGATGAGATCTCTTTTTCTTTCCATTTTGAGAATTTTGTGACCTTGACACATGCAGGCCAGTTTCTGCTGGACAGCTTTGGCCCTTTCCCAGCCCTCCTGGGCTGCTCTCTCTCTGTCTCTGCTGAGGCAGACAAAGCCCCAGGTGGCCTGGGCTGGGCTGGGAGGTGGGAGGCCCAAACTGGAGCCACAGCGCAGCCCCTTTCACTGCGGGAGGACTTGGCAGAGACGCTTCTCTTCCCCTCTGTCCGGTGATAGTTTGGCCCTCAAAGTCCCTTCACCCTTCCTGAGGCAAATGTCAGGATTGGGGGAATGTCCTGGGGCTGGTGAAGAGACAGAAGCGGGCCACCTTGCTTCGGTCTTGCTGCTGGCAAAGTCCTATCCCTTCCCCAGGTCTTAATTTCCTCTTCTTGGGGGCCGGGCCAACAAGCATTCCTTTGGCATCTACTGCATGGAGGATGAAAGTTTGGATAGCTCTGGTTAGAGAATGACAAGACAGGGTCACTACCCTCAGGGAGTCTACAGTCTAGGAGGGGGACTGAGGCCAGACTCTGCAAGAAAGCCCACCCATATCGTCTTGTGTTTTCTCCCACCTTCCTTGGGCCCAAAGTGTTGGAGGGCCGGGGAAGGTGCAGCATCCTCCTCAAGTGTAGAGTCCACGACCTTGGTTCTGTTCCAAGCTTGGGGGTAGGGTGGGGTGGTCACCCACACGGGCGGATGGCCTGGCCCATCGTAGGCATTAGACAGAGACCCAGGAAGTGAGCTCAAGGCTAGCCCCTTGCCAGCTTATCCCTGCCCTCCCTCCCTCCATGCAGGGCTCAGCTCTGAGCCCCCTCCTCATCCCTGGAGCACAGGCCTTCGTGGGTACTGCCAACGGCTGCCGGAGCATGCCTTCCTGCTTCCCGTGTCCCTTCTTTCCTTATGTATGTATGTATATATTTATTTGTTAATTTTTAGTTTTCAGCATTCACTTCTGTAAGATTTTGAGTTTTAAATTTTCTCCCCCTCCTTCCCCCCTCCTCCCTCCCCAAGACAGCATGAAATCTGATATAGGCTCTACTTATCCATTCATATCAAGCATATTTTCCCCTTACTCATGATGTAAAGAAGAATTAGAGCTGATAACCACAAGAAAGAAGAATCGAAACAAAACAACAAAGGAAAAGGGGAGCCAGTAGTGTGCTTCCATCTGCATTCAGACTCCCTGGCTCTTTCTCTGGATGTGGGTCACATTTTCCATCACAAGGCCTTTGGAGATGTCTTAGATCCTTGCACTGCTGAGAAGGGCTACGTCTGTCAAAGTCAGTCATGACACAATGTGGCTGTTATTTTGTACAGTGTTCTCTTGGTTCTGCTCACCTCACTCAGCATCAGACCATGCACATCTTTCCGGGTCTTTTGAAGTCTGCCTGCTCATCATTTCTTGTAGCACAGTAATATTCTATTACATTCATATCCCGCAGCTTGCTCAGCCACTCCCCAGTGGATGGGCATCCTCTCAGTGCCCAATTCTTTACCACCACACAAAGGGCTGCTATAAATATTTTTCTACATGTGGGTCCTTTTCCCGTTTTTAGGATCTCTTTGGCATCCAGGGTGGGTCCTTTCTTTTCTTCTTGGAGTGGGTTCCCAGAGGGTGCTGCCGGCCCCTGGGGAGGGGAGGGAGCCTGGGTGCTTCTGCTGAAAATCCGCAGGTGAGCTCAGCCGCCTCTCTGTGCACTGTGCCTTTGGGACCTTGATGCCTTCCTGTTCTTCCTCATCTTCATTTACCTTCCACTCCAGTCACCTCACTGGTCTTCCTTCCCCTCCAGAAATCCTCCTGGGGCCCTTCTCAAGGCAGGCTTTTTCTTCTAAATGCTTTGTCATTCTCTCCAGAGTCTTCATCCAGAGAACCCGTCACTGTAGCAAACACTGCGGTCGGTGGAGCAGACCCTTCTGCACAAGTGCAGAAGTCTGTCAGTGCAGAAGCCATTCCCCTGCACTGCCCCAAATGTAATCTTGGGCCCTACTTGCAGTTTAGGAACCTCTGCATCGCCCTCATTGTCCACTGTTGGGCCACATTCGACAGCTAGCGCGCTGTGGTTAGACCGTCTGACCTCCAGAGTCCCAAGAGAGCATTTTAATTAGGCTTCAAAGCCCAACCTGGGCATAGACTGAACAGGTCAAAATGGAAAGTAGAGATGTCTTAGGAGTCAGGACTGGATCCTATGATGAGAAGTGTGTCCTTTGGTCAGAGTGTAGTGTGGCCACAAGGTTCGGGGAGCCCCTGGGGAGTGGAGGAGGGGGAAGCTGCTGAGCTTTATGCCCCCCACAGGTTCTGGCCCTATTTATAAGATGCTTCCCCAGACAGAGGCCCCTTCCATAGTCAAAGGAGCTCAGGGAGGCTGGTGTGGATGCTGGTGTAGACAGAACCATGGTGGGAAAGGCTCAGTCCGGGATACAGCACCCAGCAAAGTAATGAGCTCTTCCAGCTAAAGAAGGTGCAGTGGGATGCCAGCCAAGAAGTGAGGCTTTCCTTGCGCTCCGGGGGCTCCCCTTCTGATGAGCTAAGGTCTCAGTTGCAAGTCCTGGGGCCAGGGTCCTAAGCAGGGAAGGGCCCAGGACATGGGGAATGAGAGCTTTGGCTGTCAAGCGGCTCCCCGACAGGGGCTCCGCCCTAGTATAAGGATTGGTTGTGTCCCCATTTTCTAGATTGGGACATTGTGGGCCAGAAAGGGAATTGACTTCTCAGGGTGAGGTGGGCCAAGCACTTTTGCCTGGGTTGGGGGAGGAGACCTAGGCAGGAGGAAAGGCTGGGTCCCAGAGTGGTCAAAACCTACCTAGAATGAACTGTTCTCAGAGGGCCAGCGACAGACAAAAAATCCGTGAGGGCCAGTGCTGGCTTGGGACCCTGTCATCTCCCTGGAGCCGACCCTCCAGGGTCAAGGCCCCGTCACCCTTCCTTGCAAAGTGAGAATGAACATCTTTGGGCTCCCTCCCTGGGGGGGACAGGAGGAGAGCAGAGCCCTGGGGAGTGAGGAGCTGCCGTCACTGCATCATCGTGCTTAGATCCCCCTCCTGAGGCCTTCCCAACCAACACCAGCTGATGGCTTTTATGTGCCTGGAGAGAGCTCAGATTCTCACCTCCTCATTTCACAGTGAGGCAAACGAAGGGGTCGGTAGCAAGGCCCTCAGCGTGGATGAGTCTGGGGCAGAGATGCAGCTAGGACCCAGCTCTCTCTGTCATTCGTAGCTGGTCCTGTTCCCCCCCCCCAAAAAAAAAAGAAGGCTGTAAGTCATTAAGAGCCTTTTAATATGCCTGAGCTGGCCCTTCTGACATCTGAAACCTCCCCTCTGCTGGAGAAGGCATAGCCATCCCTCTGAATGATCACTTACTAAACAGGCTGTCCCACCATTTCAGGGGCCAGTGACGTCCCAGGATCGGCCCCAGGAGCTCAGGGGACAGCAAGAGGTGACAGGTGCTGCTGGAGTCCCCACCGGGAAGGAAGATGGCGGGATGATGTCGCTAGGTGAGAAGCAGCCCCTTCCCTACTCCACAGGTTGGAGCAGAGACCTGGAGAAGAGGAGAGGCAGGAAAATGGGCCTCAGGGAACCCCTAGTCTTGGGTCGAGCAGACATGGACCTTCCCCTAAGAGAAGCTTGATGGCGGCAGCGGGGGGGGGGGGGGGAGATGATCCTGACCCTCATTCAAACCCAGATGGAACACCTTGTCCCGACCTTTACCATCTCCCCAGCTCTACCTGGTTCCAGGGCCCCTCCCTCATCACTCTGGGCTTCGCCTTGGTCCTGTCTTCATCATCTTTCCCAATTCTACCCTGACAGAAACCCCAGATCGCCAGCTGTCCCTGACCCTGTCCCCAACTCAGCCACGGACAGTCGTCCTTCCTAATGGGAAGCCTGTGTCACTGGTCCTGACCCACCTCAACCCCTATGCCGCGGGCTACCCCAGACCTGACCCCCATCTTCCTCTCAGGGCCCTCCCCATATCTGCAGCATAACCTCCAGCATCTGCTCAGGTGACCTCCAGGGAAGAAGTCATGCTGCTCTGAGGCCACCATTGCAGGGCTCCGGTGGTCAGGATCCCATTCCTGGGTCCGCTTGAGCCCTGCCTCTGTTACCAGCCCATCAGTGACTCCTAGCAGGAGCCTGGTACCGGTCAGTGCTGTGGGGGCCCAGGCCGTGTGGGGATCTTCATGGAGGGGAGGATTGGCCCCTTCCTGGCAGTCCATGAGCTGACCAGCATTTATTAAGCGCCACCTCCATCTCTGGTACCAGCCTCTTGGTGGACAGTGAGGAGGAGGATGTAAGACATCCTATAGAGAGACTTGCCCACGGTTTTCAGCGTCAGACCTAGGCCGGGGGCCTGGGGCCTCCAGCCCCAAATTGGACCCTTTCCCTCACACCATGTCCTGGGGCCTGCTCCTTCTGTTTGCAGATGGCCCAAGGCCGGGAGGTCGTGGTGAGCTTCCAGAAAGATGAGGGCATCGGGGTGAAGCTCACAGGGTCAGATTGATGTCTGGGGTTAAGAAACACAGCCCAGTCCATGTTTATGGAGTGGCCTGGCCTGGTAGACAAAAGTAAAAGGCCTTGCCCTCCAAGCAATTGCGCTCTTTGCACCAATGCGTTGTGTATGATGGAGTTAGGACAGAGGATTTGGAGAGGGATGGTCATGTTTTAAGAGAGACTAGAAAGGCAGGTGAGAGGCGCAGTCAGGCGCAAGGTGGTGGAGGAGCTGTGGGGTCTTAGCGGAGAGCCTGGCAGACTTCAGAGGTGTCTTGTTGGAGAAGAGGGAAGCTTTGCTCTGAGCAGAGGAGATGGCAGTGAGTGCTGGGAGCCCCTTGGGAAAGGGCCCAGAGGAGCTGCCAAGGGGAGGGTCCCCGGGGAGGCCTCCAGACTGGGGAGCATCCCAAGAAGGCCCTAGAAGACCCCCCAGCACCGAGGGGCCCCCATCCACTCCACAACAGTGCTCAATGTTAGGGGAGCTTTAGCCAGATTCTGCCTCCAGGGGCCAAGACCAGCCCCTAGACTCCCCACAGAAGGGCATTGTGCTCCAAGCCACTCAGGCCCAGATCCTTGAACTGACCTTCATCTGGCATGGATTTAAGGCCCTTCACTTTCCCGGTGACCCTTCTCTGATCATTTTCCTTTTTAAATGGCGGTACAAGCAGCTACGTACAGACGAGCCCTAAACAGGCCAAGCAGCAGGTGACCCATGAGGGAAGGCACTAGAATATGAAGTCAGGTTGAGGAAGGCGAGACTTTAGCTGGGATGGGAAAGAAGCCTGGTGATGGGGGAGGGGAGGGAGAATCTTCCCCGCCTGGGGAGCAGCCATAGAAAATGCCAGGCTGGGAGATGGAGGGTCTTGTTCATGGAACAGCCTGGCCAGCCCAGATTGGGTCTATAGCGGGGAGTCAGGATGAGAAGACAAAAGGTGGGGGGAGGCAGCGGAGGGAGGACTCTGAGCATGGATTGGCTTCTGGATGTCGGGGAGCCCCTGGGGGAGGGGAGAGCAGACAGGGCTTTAGGACAGACCAGTATGAGAGACCAGAGGCTGCACCAGGCTGGGGGCAGGGGCCCATTGGAGAGAGGGTGCAGACCTCAGCGCCATATTGGATCTGGGCACTAGAGCAAGTGAGGAGGCGGTGGTTTTGCCCTGGACAGTGGTAGGGAAGGTGGGAGAGAAGGAGAATGAGCCAGGGCCCACTCCCCATCTCTCCGTCTCCCCCTGTATACCCTGAGGCCTCCCTCCAGGCTTTGCTAAGAGCTGGGTAGATGTTCCAGGCATCCCCCTCGACCACCTGACCTGTCCTCAGCTGTCAGTCACCCCTGCATCCCCTTCTGCAGCACCTGCTGTGCCAGGATTGCCAGCAGCTCACCTTGCGGGGTCTCTCACCTCCAGGTCCCCCCTCTTTCTCCTCTCCCGTCCCCCTCTCTCCTCTCCCATCCCCTTCTCTCCTCTCCAGTCCCCCTCACTCCTCTCGTGTCCCTCTTCCCTCTCCCGTCCCCCTGTCTCCCCTCCTGTCCCCCTCTCCTCTCTCCCCTCTCCCGTCCCCTCACCTCTCTTCCCTCTCCCGTCCCCCTCACTCCTCTCCTGTCTCCCTCTCTCCTCTCCCTTCTCCCATCCCCCTCTCCTGTCCCACTGTCCCCCTGTCCCCCCTCCCATCCTCCTCACCTCTCTTCCCTCTCCCATCCCCCTCACTCCTCTCCCTTCCCCCCTCTCCTCTCCCATCCCTCTCTCATCTCATGTCCCCCTCTCCCATCCCCCTCTCTCTTTTCCCGTCCCCTTCACTCTTCTCCCGTCCCCCTCACTCCTCTCCCGTCCCCCTCAGTCCTCTCCCATCCCCCTCTCCCCTCTCCCATCCCCCTCTCCTCTCTCCCCTCTCCATCCCCCTCTCTCCTCTCCCTGTCCCTCTCCCATTTTCCATGATTCCCTGGGCACACAGGCTGGCTGTTTTGGCCCAAAAGGCAGAGTTTGCTTGGCCTTCTAACTTCCGTCCCCTTTGGTCTTGGTAGACAAAGCCAGAGGTGAGCAGCTGCTCCCTGCTTTTGACCCTCAGGCCCTTGTCACAGATATGCCGTGTCCAGAACCTGTACCCACGTCTGTCTGTGCATGAGGGCCTCGGGGGCTCGCTGGGCCTGCTTGCCAGGCTTTTCAGATGAGTCTTATTTCTCTGTTTTCTCAGGGGTCACCTTGGTGCTGTTTGACCCCAGGGGCAGACCTCAGAGCAGAGGCTGAGGCTGGGGGGGGGAGGTGCCTGAGTTCCAGGTCCCTTCCTCACATCTGCCCTCTACACCCCTGTCCTAACTCCTGTCTCTGCCCCAGCAGGAGGCGAGCCACCCTCAGGGGGCGTGAGTGTGAATGCTGCCCCAGTCCCCGGAGCCTCCTCGGAGCTGCCCCGCCCCTACAAGCAGGAGCCTGGCAGCCCCCCGCCCCTGCCATCGCTGCCCTCCTGCCTGCCCTGCTTCCTGGGCCCAGCAGCAGCCGTGGTGGCTGCACCCGCTTCCTGCCTCGAGTGTGGCAAGGCCTTCCTGAAGCCCGCCCACCTGCTGAGACACCGGCAGAGCCACTCAGGCGAGAAGCCCCACGCGTGCCCAGAGTGCGGGAAGGCCTTCCGCCGCAAGGAGCACCTGCGACGGCACCGGGGCACCCACCCGGGCCCGCCCCCAGGGACCGGACCCACAGCCCCCCTGGGCTTGTGTGCGGCTCCCCGCCCAGCCCGAGAGAAGCCCCACGCCTGCCGCGACTGCGGCAAGACCTTCTACTGGCGGGAGCACCTGGTGAGGCACCACAAGACGCACTCCGGGGCGCGGCCCTACGCCTGCTGGCAGTGCGGCAAGGGCTTCGGGCGGCGGGAGCACGTGCTGCGCCACCAGCGCACCCATGGGAGACCCCCGGCCCCTCCCGGCCCCAGCACGGCAGGGGGCAGGCCCTTTGCTCCGTGGCCCGTGGGATAGAGCGCCGGCTGCCCACCTGGCCATGGGCCATCACAGGCCGCTCCCTTCTCCTCCTCCCACCACCCCAGCGTCCCCCGAATCAGGCCACTCTCAGGAGGCGAGGAGAGAGCCCCAGACATTGGGGCCGATGAAGAGGGAGGGGGAGAAAGGGCCTGAGAAGAGAAGGCCGGGGCGCAGGGGCCAGAAGGGGACCGGACCCTGGTGGTGGAGGCCAGAGGCCAAGAGCCAGACTTGGCTGTACCCGGGAGGACGGGCCAGGACGGGTGGACGGTCACCCTTGGCCTGTCCTCACAGGCTGGGAGCAGATGCCTGCCCCCTACCCCGCCCAAAAATAGGATTTGAAGCCAAGAACACAATAAAATCATTGAAGCTGTGTGTAAAAGGCCAAGCTCAGAGTCGTGCCCTGCCTCAGGCCTCCAAGGGAAAGGTCGGCTGGCGGGGGGGAGGGGAGGTAGCAGAGCTGGAGGCCTCAGCCTGACTGTGGCACAAAGGTCCATCAGAAGGCCCATCCCAGTCCTGGTCCCCTCAGGCCTAAGTATGTGGCCCCAGTTTGGGGTCTGAAGATCTGGGTTCGGATCCCAAACTCTTCCCTTTCTGGTCTGTGTCCAGGAGAAGGCTGTTGTAGGCCAAGGCTGGACTCGGGCAGGGCCCAAGGCACAAAGCAACCTCATGCCGTTTGGAGGGGTTGCTACGGTTGGCTGAGAGGGTCTTGGAAGATTTCTTGAAGTCTGAAACTCGGGTTTTTGAAAAACAATTTTTCAAGTAGAAAATGGGAGATCGATGTGAGGCTAGCTGTTTGAAAAAGCTTTGGTCATTGTAGCAGATGGCTCACAACACAGAAGCCTCATCACCATACAGCAGCCAAGAGAGAGAAGGCAACCCTTTGAGAAGCCCCTGTCCCATGGATGAGGACACTAGAGGCCTGGAGCATTGGGCGCCAAGGTGTCAGCGGTCTGGAGGAGGGCAGCCCGGGGGGCAGTGCATGTAATAAATGCCAGCTGTGTGCAGAGAGCAAGGAGAGACAGGCTGTGCCCCGGGACTTTCCGTTCCAGTCACTGCAGCAGAAGGGAGAATGGAGCACAGTCCAGGAGGATGGAGGGCCTCTCAGGCTTGGGGAACAGCTCATCCAGACATGGGAAGGGCGGCGTGGGGTTCCAGGAAGAGCAAGGAAGCTAGTTGGGCTGAAGGCCGGAGGGGAGGGGGATGTGGCCAAGGAGAGAACCAAGCTGTGATGCTGTGGGCGCTGCCTTGGTGGGTGAGCGAGGGGAAAGGGCAGAGTGTCACCCGAGAGACGGGACAGTGGCCGAGCAGTGGCCTCAGGCTGGCTAGGAGTGAGGAGGAGGCCACGGGTTACAACCCTGGTTGGAAGAATGCTGGTGCCCTGGACAGATGGGGGAGTGAGGACGAGAGGAGGGGCAGGGAGACAGGTGTCCACCTGGCGACCAGATGTGTGGGGATGGTGGTTAGAGGTCCTGGGAGCCTTCAGTGCGGAGAAGGAAAGGTTTAAGGGACCTGGTCACAGACCTCAAGTCACTGGGAAAGTGGGCTTGAGGGGCCCCAGGAAGCAGTGGAGACACAATTGAGGCTGTCCACCAGGTACACAGGCTGGCTTGTGGGTGGTGAGCTCCCCAACCCTGGAGGGACCGTGGAGGCTCAGTCCCTTGAGAGGGCTGTAGTAGAGAACTCTTCTTGTATGCGCTATGGCCTTGGAGGTCGGTCCAGGAGACAGTGCCTGATTGTGGCCTTAGGACAAGTCCTTTCCCTCCACAGGCCCCTAGAGGGTGCCACAGGGTAGAGGGGTAGGCAGAGTCAGGAAGACCTGAGTTCAGATTCTGCCTCAGACGCTCACTAGCAGTGGAACTTGTTGCTCAGCCTCCATTTGCCGTCTGCGGAAGCTTGTGTTGCCGAGACGTCGTTTGGCCGTCTCGTTTTGTGGAGGTAGGAGCAGGCCAGAGAACGTGACTCTGTCCAGGAGCACAGTGTGGTGGGCCTGGGTCAGGAACCCCAGTTCTCTGCTTCCCAAATCCAGGGACCTTCAGTCAGTAAGCACTGATTAAGCAGCTACAGTGCCAAGCACTGTGCTGCGTGCTGGGGATACAGAAGGAGGCCGGACACCTGCCTTCAAGGAGGTTACAGTCTAACAGGGGAGACAAGGAAGCAGCTAGCTTCAGGATAAAGAGAAGGAAGGCCTGGAAGTTCAGAGGGCTGGTGAGGGCTTCCTGTAGGAGGTGGGATGTCAGCTGGAACTTGAGGGAGTTGGAGCGGAGCAGAGCAGGAAGAGCAGTCCAGGCCTAGGGGATGGTCAGAGAGAATGCCCAGCAATGATATAGACACGGCCCGGAGGCCGGCGTCACTGGGTGGGAGAGGACTGCAGAGGGAGGAGGGGGCCCCTCTCCTTCCCTCGGATGGTGGCGGCCCCCAGGGGCCCACGTGCCCTGCCGTTGCCCTGCCTGTGCTCTCCATCCTTCCTGACTGGGCTGGGAGGACATGAAGACACCACCTGAGGGGACCTGGGCGACCAGAAGGACAGCGGTGCCTGCCACAGAAATGAGCTGGTTGGTGGGAGGAAGGGGTTTGGAAGGAAAGAACCAGCTCTGGTTTGAGTATTGTGTCAGGGGACTCTTTACTGGTGCCTTTGGTCTCTGTTTCTCTCCCCATCTGTCTCCCTCTGTGCCTCTGTCTCTCCCGTCTCTTTTCTCTCCCTCCCTCCCCTCTTTTTCTCTGATTCCTCTCCTATCTCTCTGTCTGTCTCTACTTTCTGTTGGGGGCAGGGCTACCAAGGAGGGTCTCTCCAGGACTCTTCATAGTGGCTTGGATTCCAGGTGGTGTACAGGCCCTGTTCACACGGAGTTCTGACTGACAGATTCAGTCAGAAAGTGTTCTCAAAGTCAGTGGATTAATGTTGGATAGATGGATAGAACAAAGACAGAACCACAGAACTGGAAGGGACTCAAGAACTTGCTGGTCTAATCCTACCTGTGAGGCAGCAGGTACGTGGTGCCAGAATGCACAGCGCACTGAGAACGGAGCCTAAAAGACCTGAGTTTGAATCCTGCCTCAGATACTTCCTGGCTGTATGCCCCCCGGCAGGTCAGTTCATTTCTGCCTGCCTCGGTTTCCTCATCTGTAAAAGGGAGAATGGAGCCTGAGTACCTGCCACCCAGGGTTGTTGGAATCAAGTGAGCTAACGCGAAGTTAGCTTCTAACATAATGGGGACGTTAAACATGCTAACTGTTGTCATGACTGCGCCTGAACAAGATTGGCTTCAACAACATGTCCAGGGCTTTGGTGACTCGTGAGGAGCAGAAGCATATGCTCTTTCACGCAGCCTCCCCTGGTGCACTCTCTCAGGAGGAGGTCCAGTGGGAAGGGGGATGGAGGGCTGCACGTGCTGAGGAGGATTGATGGAATGGGACATGACCTTCCCCAGAGGGCCGGCCCTTCTGGCCATTTCTGACCAGAGTCTCGGGGAAGTTGGAAAAGCGTGGCCCAGAACAAATCTTGAATCAGCTGTACCAGGAGAGGATGAAGGGACAGACTTGGAAGCTGTCTCTGTAGCCAGTGCTCAGGGACACTCGGGGCTTGGCACTCCGAGCTGTACTGGGCAAGCGAAGCATCCCTGTGTCTGTGCTTTGGCCCAGCTGGCCACACTGGAGCCGTCTGGCCTCTCACAGATCAAAGGGTCATTAGGTGGAGGCAGAAGGGATGGGAGCGGCCATCAAGTCCATCCCCCTTGATTTACAGATGTGGAAGTTAGGACCTAACAAAGTAATCGATGAAC
This sequence comes from Phascolarctos cinereus, assembly GCF_003287225.1. Taxonomy (NCBI): domain Eukaryota; kingdom Metazoa; phylum Chordata; class Mammalia; order Diprotodontia; family Phascolarctidae; genus Phascolarctos; species Phascolarctos cinereus. The sequence goes on along the minus strand of NW_027556098.1, from coordinate 427,001,572 downwards.
ATTTGTTGAGTACCTACTGTGTGCCAGGCACTGTGCTAAGCTCTAGTGATACAAAAGGAGGTGAAAGACAATCCTGGCCCTTCAGGAGTTTACAATCTAATGGGGAGGACAACATGTGAACATAAACATGTATGTATGTGTGTATATGTGTACATGTGTGTATATGTGTGTACATAGATATCGAACTATTTGTAGGATAAAGAAGAAGTAATTAATGGAGGGAAGGCACTGGAATTAAGAGGGGATTGGGGAAGGCTTCCTTTAAAAGGTGTGATTTTAGTTGGGACTTAAAAGAGCCAGGGAGGTCAGTAGTAGGGGACAGGGGAGAGGACTGCAGGCAGGGGGGACGATCAGAGAGAATGGCCAGAGCCAAGAAATGGGCAGTCTTGTTCCTGCTAGCTAGGAGGCCAGTGTCACTGTATGGAAGAGTACATGTTGGAGAGGAAGGCACGCGAAGACTGGAAAGGTAGGAGAGCGTTGGGTTATGAAGGGTTTTGAATGCCAAACAAAGCATTTTGTATTTGCTCCTGGAGGTGATAGGGAGCCACTGGAGTTTTGTTGAGCAGGGGTGACATGATCAGACTTGAGCTTTAGGAAAATCAATTTGGTGGCTGAATGGAGGCTGGATTGGAGTGGCAAGAGACTTGAGGCAGGCAGACCCACTGGTAGGCCATTGCCGCAGTCCAGGGCAGAGGCTGTTTAAGAAAGGCTGCAAAGGTGAAATTGGCAGATCATGGCACCATGTTGGACGTGGGGAGTAAGAGATAATGAGCAATCTACAACTCCTAGGTTGGGAGCCTGAAGGACTGAGAGGATGGTGTTGCCCACTATGGTAATAGAGAAGGTAGGAGGAGGGGAGGGTTTAAGGGGAAAGAGAATGAGTTCTGTTTTGGACATAACTGAGTTTAAGCTGTCTACAGGATATTCAGTTTGAGGTGTCTGAAAGGCAGCTGAAGATGTCAGTTTAGAGGTCAGCAGAGAAACTGAAATAGGAAAGGTAGATTTAAGAATCGTCAGCACAGAGATGATAATTAAATCCATAGGAAGTGATGAAGTGAAGGGAATGAGTGGTAAGAATGGAAGAGTGAGCTTCTAAGGCAGAGGGAGAAGGATTGCCTGGTGGCAGTGAGGGCCCGGTAGAGGTGTGTAACTAACTTGTAGTGAACCCAATCAGAACCATGGTCTGATTTTCTCCACCTGGGCAGGATTGTAAATATGAGGGGCCAGGGAGGGACTCAAGAGAAGAGAACAATGTAGATTTGAACTGATTCACCAAGGGTCGCTATGGGGAGAGAGGAGAGCCTGGGAGAGAGCTGAGGAGTCAAAGACCAGGAGGTGACATACCAGTAAAGAGCAGGGTTTGGTAAGGGAAGGCAGATGGAGAGGGGGAAGGATTGTCTGGCAGCTGTGAGGGCCCTTCCAGGTTGTGTAACATAAATTTGTAGAGAACTCGGGCAGGATGGGATTCTCTCCATCTGCATTTAGCAGCAGGTGTGAAGGTGACACAGTGGGAGTGATCCAAGGCTGAGGCTTGTCTGGGCGGAACCAGTGGTGCGATAGGGATCGAGGGATTCTAGAAAGGAGGACAGTGTCCAGTTGAATTGGTTTGCCAAGGAATCAAAATGGTGAGAAGAGGAGAGAGTGGTCAGCGCAGGGGAGGTGGCCTGGGAGAGAATTGAGGGGGTCAAGGGTTTAGAGGCCATCACGTGGATGAAGAGCGGGGCTGTGTAAGGGAACATGGAGGAGAAGGGAAAAGCCCATAGATCATGCTCGGCTGTAGGAGATTCCGGAATTCCAGACAATGGAGGTGAGTAACCATGGAGGGGGATGCCAAGATCCAGGGCTTGGCCATCTTTGGGTGTGGCCGGGGGGGTGGTGGAGGAGTTGAGCCAGGTCTCCACCCGAAGTTGTGCACTACTGTAAGCCGCCCAGCCAGGATTCGAATCCGGGTCATCTGCCTCCAAATGCAGGACTCTCTGTCCTTCCTGCCTCTTTGTGCCTTCCCTACTGGCCTTCACCTTTTTCTGTCGCAAACTGGACTCTTCATTGAAGCCATCAAAAGCGTGAGAGGACAGTGTTTAAGTGTCGCGTTAATTGGAGTGATAGTTACAGGGAGGATGAGGATCTCTAGACAGGCAATTCTTTTCTCGGGGGGAGGGGGCTGACCAGGCTTCCTTCCTGGGTGTAGCCTGATGTGACTGAGAGGCTGGCCTTGGGGGAGAGACCCTTCCCCAGCCCCTCCCCCCTCCCTGGCAGCTCCACAGGACGCCCAGCGGTGCCTCAGTGTGGCGTTGGGGACCACCTGGTGAGAATCCCAGCAGTTATCATAGGCTCCTGCCTCTTTTGACATTTTATAAAATAAATTCCTTTGAATCACAGGGATAACAACGATCACACTTGAAGCTTTGCAAAGTGCTTTACAGATAGCCGATTTTATCCTGGACGACTCTGAGAGGTAGGGGTCACTATTATTCTCATTTTACAGATGAGGAAATTGAGGCAAACAGAACTAAAGTGACTTGCCCAAGTTCACACAGCTGGATTTAAACTCAGATCTTCCTGACTCCAGGCCCAGTTCTCTGTTTAATGTGCTGCTACTATTTCAATGGCCCACTACCGGACATGACTATAGTCCCATTTTACTGAGGCTCCCACGGTCAGGAGTCCTGTAGTTTGGTGCATTTGGATGACAGAGTAAAAAGAGGAATGCAATTCAGAGCAAGAGTTAAAGCAGTGTAAACACTGGGAGCAACCACTTCCCAGTCTCACCCTGGTTCTTCCTATCAAGTAAAAAGTAGCGTTCTGAGGGAGGGGAAGTAAGCCGCCGGCGTTTCTTCAGCCAAGGCTTCCGTGGAAGCACAGCCCACCACCACATTTCTGCCTAACCAGGTCTGTCCCCAGCTCCCTCCTTTCTCTATCGCTCCCCTCTTCTTTAACCTAAAGCCTATCCCTCCCCTCTCTCCCACTGCCCATACTGTGTCCCAGAGAGGACTCTGTCACTTTCTGGCGTTTCACACCCAGAAGGGGACCTCCAGGCAGTAGTACCTGGAGCCTGGCCGAGAGTGGGGCATCCAGGGTGACCTGGAGCCCAGTGCATGGTCCAGGCTTGGGGTATTTCTCATCTACCCCCCTGGGAAGCATTCAGTCAGGCCATGGGAGCCCAGATGGCATATACTGGCTGACCCAGAAGCCCCCCCACCCCTGTCCTTCCACCATTCCCTCTTCTTCCCTGGTGTTTGAGAGTAAGCCAATGGGTGGCAGTCTTTGCCATCACCGTCCCAAGTCCCTGCCCACTGGTTCCCATTACCTCTGCTAATCCTTGGATTCGATGTTCCCAGCTCCTTAGATTGTGAAAACCTGCTTCTCCTGCCCTCATCCCAGCCATGCCTTTCTCTTGCCTTCCCTCGAACCCTTGTTCTCCCCTTAACAAGGCTCCCCCTGTCCTGGCCATCTTCCTTTCCACTTCTTCCGTCTACATACTCCCTAGAAGACAGTTCATTCCTGGAAAACTTTCCCGTAGCTGCCCGACCTTCTCTCATGGCATCCAAATGCTGAGTCAGGGTCAGGGACGAGTGGCTCCTCCTCGGACCCTCCCCTACTACCATCTCTCCCCATTTCAGGTTCACTGCCTCCTCCTTTTTACTGGCTATACAAAACACATTCGTAAAAATCAGCTTTTCTCTAAGTGAGGAATTTAAACAGGGGCATTCCAAGGGTAGTTTTTACCTAGGGAAATGGCAGGAGTTTGGGAAGCAGGCCACAATGCCTGGAGCAACGATTTTTAGGGAGCAAGGTTTTAAGGGGACCCTGACAGAATGCAGAAGCCCTTCCCTGGTGTCCCAGCTGCAAGGCACAATTCTGTGGGAGGGTTCAGACTCTTCAGAATCGGGCAGCCCTGATGCCAAGCCTCGCTCCCAACAGAAATCAACAACCTTCCTCTAGGATGGGTCATGGCTGTCTGGTGCTGTCTTTCTCTCTTTTAGTTTACCGGGGTGAAGCCAGCTCATCTGAATAGAAATATACAGAATAAAATTAAAAACAAGTAGTCTCCTCTTCAGGAAAGCCCGTCACCTTTCTCGTCCCCCCAAGTCTTCTCTCTTACCTCTTCTTGTTTGCCTTGTCACAACAGCCTGTCCACATTCCCACGATGCCCTGGGTACCCAAGGGGCTCCTGCCAAGGAGAAGCCAGGAGGCCAGTCCTGGGCGGTAACATCAGCCCCAGACGAGGACGTCCAGGACCAGCCCTTCCGGAGAGAAAAGCCGAGGGATCCCTGCTAGCTTGAGAAGGGATGGCCTGTCTGGTGCCCTGCTCTGACAGCAGCTTGCATTTTATCACCTTCAAGGTCTGCGGAGGGCTTTACACATGCTTCTTCATTGGAAAACCTTAATGAGAACTGAAATGGAGGGGGGGTGGATGGCCTGGGTGGGGAGGTGGGGGGTTCCTTCCTGATGCGCCAAATGCCCCTATTCTGTGAGTCTGGAATCTCAAAGGCCGTGACCTGTGGCTGCGGAGTGCCTTCCTGTGGAGAGGCTCTGGGGGGTCTGTGGGGAATGGAAGTGGTAGGCGGAGGTAGACGAACTTTCAGATCCACGGGATCCAACCTGTGGCAGAGCCCACGAAGCCTAGCTCCCAGAAGGAGGCCTCTGGGAGTGTGGAGAAGGACAGTCTGGAGGCTGAGATGAGGAAGTCAAAGAGCGCCCTGGGCTGGAGAAGACAGGCACCATGGGGAACATGGCAGCCACCTTCCAGTGTGGGAGGCAGGCCCAGAAGGCAGAGGCAGGAGCCAAGGTGGTAGAAACCTCTTGGAGGCAGATTGAGTCTTTTATAAAGAAATGCTTCCTACTGTCCCAAGGGGGAGAAGACTACCTGGGTAGGAGCTGGCCTCTCCTGCCTTGCCCTGCAGCTTTTCCCACGGCAGATGGATGATCATTTCTGGGGGAATGCAGAGAAAGGCATCCTGGGACAGAGATGGGTTGGGTGAGGGGACTGTTGAGGCCAAGATTGTGACTGACCAGAGGGTGGGGCTGGAGGGGGATCACCTTCACCTTCACAGGACCCGAGTTATACCCTTGTAGGACCTCAGAGCCAGAAGGGACCTTGCCTCCCATAGGAGGCATCCTCCAGCCTTGCTGGCAAGGGGCTAGCCTCCACTGGGGTGGCAACTCACTGCCTAGCAGGCTCCCTTGACTTGCTGGGAAATGTTTGCATTCAGCCCCAGTGTGCTTCCCCGAGGTTTCCTTCCACCTTCCCGGTCCTGCCCTCTGAGAACAAGGACAACCTCAGAGAATTCCCAAGTGGGCTCTACTCAGCTTCTTCAGTCAATCCTCTCCAGGCCTGCTTGGCCAAGCTGACTACAATACTCCCTTGAGCAAGAATCCAGCCAAGGTTAGGGACCCCATCAGAGGCCCTCGGCTATAAGTGAGAGAAACCCAGTGTGTTGTACAGAGGAAGGCTGAGGACAGTGAGACTCTGCTGCTGAAAGGGTCCTCCAGGGCTCCAGGAGAAATGCACCTAACTGTACCCAGGGTTTGGTTTTTCTTTTAATTTTACTCTGATTATGAATCATAGGCACAGAGGACTGGGCAGATACTAAGAAAGGCAAAAGCAAAGTCTCTAACTTCAAGGAGCCCTGCCTCTAATGGAGAAGACAACATGTAAATACCTCTGTGGATAAGATGGCACTCAGATGGAAGATGGCATCAGAGGGAAGGCACCAGCAGTGGGGTGGAGGGATGCGGGGGGCCAAAGGGGAGCTGACTGCTGAAGGAGGTGAAGGGGAGAAGAAAGACCATTCCAGACATGGAAAAGCCTGAGCAGTGGTCCAGGGACAGCAGACAGACGCCATCTTCAAGGGGCAGAGGGAAGCCAAGTTTAAGAAGACTGGACGAGTAGGAAGAAGTCAGGTTATGAAGGGCTTTGAAAGCCAGAAAAGAGTTTATATTTGATCTTGGAGGTGATAGGGAACTACTGGAATTTTTTGAGTAGGGGCATGACCTGGGCCAACCTGGCAAGATCAGTTAGACTTCTGAGTGGAGGATGGACTGGAGTGGGGAGAGACTGGAAGCAGGCAGACCCAGCAGCAGCTCTTGGCAGAGCCCAGGCATGAGGGGAGGAGGGTCTGTACCAGGGTGGGGGCGGATGTGAATGGAGAGGATGTATGAGATGGGAAGCAAGAGAAGGTAGATCTTTGCCACTTCTTCCTAGAGGCGACAAACCTCAAAGCAAAGGTCCTGAGGGGATCAGAGGAGATACTCCTGTCCATCCTAGGCTAAGGGTTGTTGCCTCTCCCAAAAGAGCATCACAGTATAGATCCAGCTAGAAAGAGCCCAGTAACACCCAGCTAAGTCAGATGACTTTGGAATTATCAATCAATGGATCCCTAAACATTTAGTAAGCACCTGCTATGTGACAGGCACTCTGCGAAGCACTAGATTAGGTGATTTGGAACCCCCTATGTCCCTATCTGGCGACCCAGAACACAAAAAAATACAAATGGCTCCCAGTCCTGTGTGATCACCCACTTTTGCTTCTACATCCATGGTGGCAGAGTAACCAAGAAGGGGCAGAGGGAGCCAAGAATGACACCATCTTTATACCACCTATAATCTGTCCTGAGTGTGAGAACATTGTCTAATGACCAACAAGTAGATTATTTCAGGAGAAAAGGAATTATCTCAATATTGGCACTCTCACTATACATAGAACTAGAAGATGGAGGGAAATTTGTTCATGGTTCTCCTGCCCAAGGCAAATAAGCTTGTAGGTTTTGTCACGAGCCCAAAGGCAAAAGCCTCACCATTGCTTGGATCCTCTGAATCGCCATTAAGGGCCTGATATCTGCTTGGAAAGTCTCTATTGGGGACCACTAGGAATCTCTGTTGGTGCCTGGGATGAAAGCAGACATGACATGCTTGTCAAAGTTCCACCTGACACACAGTTGGGAAGGATCCCCATTACTTTGGAGGAAAGAGTCTGTATCTAAAAGGACCTCTATGGTCTGGAGAAAAGAAATGAATTCAATTAACAAAACTTTATTTATCCTCATTATGGGTTACAGGCAGCTAGATGGTGGGATTGGAGTCAGGAAGACTTGAGTCTTCAAGGAGTCATGTGACCCTGGACAAGTCAGTTAGCCTCTCTTGTCCTAAGTTTCCTCATCTGTAAAATGGGCACATCTTCTAGGGTGGTTGTGAACATCATATGAGATGATATTTGTGAAGCCCTTGGCAAACCTTAGAGTGCCTCCTGTCCATGTGCTGGCTATCATTATTATTATTATTATTTGACAGTGGGGGCACATGTTTGATGGAATGTTATATGGAAGAGGGAACAGGCTTGTTATGTGCATTATTATTATCAGCATTGTGAATAGGAAAAGAAGATCCCCCCAACAATGAGCTTGGTAATTCAATGAGACAGTGCTGCAACTTTTCCACAGATACTGTTCCATGCTCACCTTGGCCCTGCAGCTAAAGAAGGACTTGGGGAAGATTTGGGGGAGGAGATGGGTGCTGATAAGGCTCGGATCTTCTTGACCCTTCAGCGTTCTGACCAGTTAGGGTGTCTACCCATGGACGGCTCAGATTGGCTCCCGCTGAGACCTGGACCTTGATCCGGGGCAAGCTGAAGATCTCTATCATCCAAATTCCTTCTTGGTTAGGGAGCAGAGGAGTGGATGGGCCTTGTTTGTATCTCATTGTCACCTAAAGCCTGGGAAGCATCTTGCTTATCTATACATCAGGTGATCATAGCATTTCTATCTGGAAGAGGCCTTAGAGACCAACCTCTCGTTTTTCTTCAGGGTACTTTTTTTCCATTTGGCCAATTGCATTTTTGAAGGACTCTTCTACCTCTCTCATTTGGCTTTTAAAATCCTTCTTGAGTTCTTCTAAGAAGACTTTGTGGGCTTCAGACCAGTTCATATTCCATTTTGGGGTTCCAGATGTGGGTTTGTTGACAATGTTGTCCTCTTCAGAATTTCTGCCTTGATCTTCACTCTTCTCATAATATGAATCTATGGTACGTTTCTTTTTACTCATGGTGTTTGCTTATTTCCTGGCCTTTAAAGAGATTTAGCTCTCCTGCTGGGGAGCAGAGAACACTGACCCAAGCTTCTTGTGTTGGGAGCCTAGGGCCTGGTCACTGGCTTTGTGAGCTGGGGCCTCCAATGTTGGCAGTTGGAATTGGCAGTAGGATTCTGGCAGGTTACCTGGTGTGGGGCTGGAATCAGCAACACTGGAACTCCAATGGTAGGATTGGGTAGTCTGGCTCCTGGATGTTGCCTGCTTTTCCTTTTCTTTCCCTTTCTTTAGCTCCTTTCATATGGGTGTTGAAGGATGTTTATCCACCTGGGGCCCCTTGGAGTGCTTCACAGATTTTTGCTGAGGCACTGGGAGACTGCTGTGGAATACCAGGGCACCTGGTGGTTTTGTGAGCTGGTTTCTGCTGGTTCCCCTACCACCATCCCGACTGAGGCACTCAGGGGTCTAGGTGTTGGTGTTTGCCTGCTCCACCACCTGGGTTTCAGGATGTCCTTCTGCTATGCTAAAGTGGGGCTTTCTGCTAGCTTGGTGGGATGCCTCTCCTTCCGTACTGCTCCCCTTCCCCCAGGGCAAGAGGGGCCTTTCCTGTTGATCCCTCAAGCTACCTGAGCAACTGGACTGCTGCACCCCCTCTTTCTTCTGGTTCAGCTGTTCCAGGATTTTTCCCGGGGCGATATTTTCTGGGCTTTCAGAGGTCGATACAGGAGGGCAAGAGTGACTTACTTTTTACTCCACCATCTTGGCTTCTGGAACAGACCTCTCATTTTTAAGACGGAGAAACTGAGGCCCAGGCACAAACTCATCCAGTTGGTTCCCTTTGTGCTAGCTGCCATGTCCTCAAGGCTGCATGGTGGCCATCTCGGGAGACAGGGCAAGCCCCCCCCCCACTCTTCCCAGGAAGTGGCCCAAATCTGTTCTGACATTTGTGACTGGAAAGGAAGAGAGTGTTAAGGCTGAGATAACACCTCTTTAAATATCTGATGAATCATTAGTTCTTCCTGTTCAGCGGCCAATAATAGCACAGCTATTCCCTTTCAGTGCTGAGCATTATGGCCAAAAGGGTCAAGAGGTTTATCATGTCCACAGGATCCACATATGGAATCACTTTGTCCTTGGGGTCTCTGAAGTTTCTAGGGTAGCTCTGGGCACATGATCCACACAATGGCCTCCATGGGTCAGCACAATTCCTGCAATCCTTTTCCCCTAAATGTCCCAAGTTTCTTCCCTTGAGGGGCATTGGACTCTTTCCTATAAACCCAAATCCTTGATTCTACTGTGACTTAATAGTGTGCTTCATGGTATCAGGAAACCTATTAACTATAACTAGCATTTCCAATTGTGTTTTCTTATAAACTAATTCTAATAATTTCTCTCCAGGCATTTCTTCCTTAATTAACAGACCAGATAAAGAGCTTCCTCTCAGACGAATGTACCTGTTTGAAGGCAGAACAGTGAATGAATTGACGGCAGCTTCAGAGTGCTACAGTCCATCAGCTTGTCTACACGTGACTGTGTTTAGAGTTTTGAAGTTTACGACTGAGAATTGTAAATCAAATAATTGTGTGGGGACTATGGCTGTTTGGTTCATGCCTGACAGAAGGATGGATTTCTTTATTGTTACCTCCTAAGGTAAAGAGGAACCAGGAGGCTCTGACTCTAGGTAGACTGAGTGAAAAAACGAGGCACCAAGCAAGAATTTTTGACGCCATAGGGAGAAGCAGGCAAGTGAGCTGAATGCAGAAACAGTCACAGGAAACAGAGACCAGAAGTCGAGGAAAGCTTCCAGCAGACCCAGCTAACTCCTCAGCTGGTCTGATGGGAGCCTGCTGATCGGGAGAGAGGCATTACTTTGCTAGAGGAAGGCTAGATTCCCACCCATTGGACTCTGAGCTTCTTGAGAGCAGAGATTGATAGGGTTTTGTTTTGTTTTTTTGCCTTTCTTTGTCTCTCCAGTGCACAGTACCTGACAGGGGTAGGTACTTAATAAATGATTGTTGACTGAGTAGCCCTGGAGATCACAATGCCCTCAAAATGTAGGGTTATGCATCATGTCACAAGTCTGGAAGCTTGGGAGGAATTCTGACCCAGGCCCCACTGACCAGCACACTCCACCACCCACCCAGCCTTCCATTGCCTTGCTCCCACCCCGGCCACCCAGAGGAGGAGCAGCTGCAGCAGCAGCAGAGTGGGAACAACCCAGACCCCACCCGGCACTCTCTGCAACACCCCTTGGAGACACACACCACTCCCCAGTGTCTGCTCTTGATGCTGTAACCCTAATTCTAACGCAAACTAACCCAGCTCCCACCTCCCTTTCTCTCATCCTAATTCTTTTAAGCTGACCTCACCCACCCCTTATACTGTGCCCTCTGAAATTCCTATTCCATAAGGAACACATGTCCCTCCATCCTGGTCCTTCCATCTACTAGATCCACGCTTCTGGCCATCCTCTCCAAGTAAGGGATGAATCTTTTCTGCCAATCCTCAAGAAACTGGCCCCTAGAAGGGACGTTGGAATAAGGACATACAGTTTGAAATCCCCATACATAGTGGGTGATGTGGGACTGGAGCTCAAAAGAGACTGGGGATGGGTATATAGATTTGGAAGCCATCTTCAGAGAGATGGTAGTTAACCTCATGGAAGCTACTGAGGTTATCAAATGGGAGTGTAGCAGGAGAAGAGAAGAAGGTCTAGGACAGTCAGTCAGTCAGTCAATAAACATTTCTTAAGCATCCGCTATGTGCCAGACAGGGAGCCTTTAAGCACTGGGTGAAAGAAAAGAGGTGAAAGATAATCCATGCTCTCAAGGAGTTAATCATCTAATGGAGGAGGCAACAGGCACGTAAATATGTATGGTCAGTATAGAGGATAAATAGGACAGACCCTTGGGGGCACAGCCACAGGTAGAGGGAGAAATATGCATGATGAGCCAGCAAAGGAGATGGAAGGATGGCTGGGAGAGAGGTGTGGCCAAGGGAAATGGGTCTAGAGTGTTCAGGGCTTGGTGGGGGGTGAGAGTGGGAATAAGGAGAAGAGGCAGAGAGGCCAAGGGAGATGAGCTGAGAAAAGGTCATTCAATTCAGTGCTTAGGAGGATGTTGGTAACTGGGGAGAGGGAAGGTTTTCAGTAAAGTGGTGAGGGGAGAAGCCAGAGGAAGTAGAGGCAGTAGGATTCTTGTTAGATGTTTGACTATGAAAGGAAGAGATGCAACCCAGGGCACCATGTTTTCAGGTGGTGGGGAAGAAAACCAATAGAGTGTGAGAGATGGAAGAGATGGTGTAGGGAATGAAAAAGGGGACAAGAAGGTATGGAAGAGAGAGGAGGGTCAGGGCCAGGGTTAGGCATAGATAATAGACTGGAGATAAATTTAAGGTAGTGGTTAGGCTTTGAGATGGGGTTTGTCTAGAGATAGATAGGAGGTTAGGAACAGGGAGAGGTCATAGATCTTGGGCTAGAAGGGTCCATCACTTGGTTCAGCCCTTTCACTTCATTCATGTGCAGAGGGAAGTCCAGAGGTGCAGATGAGGGAGAGGAGGGCATAAGCACCTACTATGTGCCAGGACCTGTGAGAATCCGCTTTACAAATAGGATCTCATCCGATCTTCTAAAGGACTCAGCCAGAGTCATCCAGGGAGTCATGAGTCAGGCTGGGATCTGAGCCCAGGACTGTCTCTGGATGCGGCAAGGAATCTAGACAGTCTCCAAGGACCAACATTGGGATGGATCGTATGGCTTTTCTCTGAGCACCAGCCCAGTGAAATCAGGAGCGCTGCTATAGCAGACAGTACCTCTTCCTGTCCTAAGTTACAAGGGTTGCTGTCAGTGTTTGTGGCGGAAGCCTGCTCCCTGAGGGACTTCCTACCTTTTCCAACTTTGCAGGCCCTCTGTCGCCTTCGTGGATAGAGGATATGCAGTGCTTTGGCATTCCAGCACTGATGCCCCCTCCAAAAATCCCCTTCCAGCCTCCTGTTCTGCTTCTTACCTTACTTGGGGTAGGTCAGTATGGTGAATCTTCACCCCTGACCCTAAACTCCTCCTGAGCAAAGCAAAAACTCTGCACCGATTTGTCTGGAGGGAAACATTGGCCCCTGGAAACATGGGGTTAGTCAGATTTCCCATCTCAGGCTGCTTGGAAGTCCCTGCTCAGTAGCTCCTCCGCCCTCATCCGCCCTCCCCAGTGATAAGTAATCTCCTTTTTGACTCAGCAGTCTGATGACTAAAGGTCAGCGGAGCTGGAGGATGGCTTTCCATATCTGCAGTCATGGGGTGGCTGGGCAGGGAAGGCAACAAAGGGAAAATTAGCCCTTCTTGGGAAAAGGGCTGAGAAAGTAGAGGAAGGTCAGAGAGGTCTGCCCAGGAAGGCCAGGGAAGGCTTCACGACCCCTTTAGCCAGACTTGGGAGGAGGAAGTGGAACTCAGCCAAGCCAGAGCACCTCGGGAGCCCATCCTCAGCATGTATAAGAGTGGGGGCAAACAAGAGTGCTGGGATAGGGCCAATGGTCTCTGGCCGTCTTCTGAGATCCCTCTCCAAGAGGCTGGAAGTCAAGAAGGAGGACGCTGTGTGCTTGGGCACTCCACCCCTCCATCCTGCTCCTCCCACCCTCCACATAGTAGGGGTTTAATGAATGCTCAACTGATTGATTGATTGGGGATGCAACCTGGTCTCCTTCTCAGAACATCATCTTCCAATCTTTGATTTTTCATCAGGAGTCTTTCTCGACTATGTGGACTGATTTTTCTTGATAACTAAGGCTATGGGTAGAATAGTGTAGAAGAACTTTGGAGGAGGACTTGGTTTAAATCTCTGTTGATTATCTCCAATTTATCCTATGTCCATTTTGTTTCTGTATAACTGTTTGCGTGACGTCTCACCCATTAGACTATGAGCTCCTTGAGAGCAAGGACCATCTTTTGCCTCTCTTTCTGTCCCCAGTGCTTAGCACAGTGTCTAGCCCACATTAGGTGCTGAATAAGTGGTGCTTGTTGGTGGACTGACTGAATCCCACTTCTGGGACTTGGGACTATGGACAAGCCAATGTCTTTGAGCCCTAGTCTCATTATCTGTAAAGTGGAGGTAATAAAGTCACCTATCTTATAGCTATACAGATAAAATGAGATCATTTGTGTAAAGAGCTTTGCAAACCTTCAATGCTATGTAAATGTGAATTATTATTAGTTTTCATTGCTTGCCATTGAAAGTCTGAAGTTTAACCACTACATTTCCTAGTGAGTTAAATTTCTGATTTCTCTCTTTTGGTAGCCTGCCGATTTTATTGAGCTGTATCTTGCCCTCTGTTTCCAATACTTCTGTTCAGTTTTTTTGTATTGTTCCCTGCTGCATGATATTCAGAAATTTTGATTCATAGTGCCTTTCTGGCATACCTATGATCCTCAAATAAGCTTACTTCAAAGTCAGTCACTATGACTTGTATAGACTCAATATGTTCCTCCAGGATTTCTTTTGATTCTATTCTAATTAAATTTCACTTATGGTTTTTTTTTAGTAACAAAAATTCTCTTCTTTTTCAGATCCTATGCTGTTTTAGAGTCTTCTTAATGACTCTCTAGTTGTCTACTCTCTTCTTTTTCTTTTATGTTTCTTTGAGAATTCTAATTTCTGCACCAATTTTCATCTTTATTTCTTTTAATTATTTCCTTAATTAAGGAGTTTCTTCCTATTCCTTCTGGGGATTATCTCTTTCACGATGATGTTTTCAAGTCACTCTCCCTGTGTGTAGTATTTACTCACTGTGTTCTGTGTGCTTGTAGATTGTTTGCTTTTCCGCCTCCTTTGATGTATCTCACTATTATTTTATCTGAGCGGAATAGGGGAGGGTGGACTTTTATACAACCTTTCTCTCTGAAGGCTTCTTGTTTGTACTTTCTATTCTGTCCAAAAAGGCATCAAATAAAATCCTTGGTTCTTCCCCCATTCACTGCTGTCCATTTCCTCTTATTCCAAATAACACGGCTGAGTTATTTCAGTGAATTAATCACTGAGTTTAGGGAGAGGGCCTGGATGGATGCCTGCCACCTGGCAACTCCGTGGGCAAAGAACTCTAGCTATGTTTATCTCCCTATCCTCTTCCCCCATTGCTGGCAGTATAGAGGTCAGATTTGTATTCCTGGGTCCCACCGCCTGATAGTTAACCACTTTCTCTGCTTCAGGAGCTAGGAAAATTAGGATCTCCTCAGGTGAGATCACATCTGCTTCATGGTCTCTCTCACTACCTTTGGCTAATGACCTACCCCTTGAGGACTGAGTGGCTATGGGAATAAACTGCATCATCCAGAAAGACATCCCCTGTGTTTTGTGAGGCAGTTAGCCTGGTCCTCAACACCACTTGATACCTCTACCTGATGCCCAAGGGTTCTATTTCTGCTACTTCCCTGTTATGCACCCACCAGAAGGCTCACCGAAAAGGTGAGTGATGGTGTCCACACTTTCCCTACATGCTTGGCTGTGTCCACCCAATCCTAGAAAAAGAGTCTTCTTATGGGACAAGGTCTTTTCAAGGTCACTCCTCAGTCATGGCACTGGGTGACCAAGACCCTGTCACTTCACTACTTCAGACCAGTATCTTCTGGACAAAGGAAACCTTCATGGCGTGCTTGGAACGTCTTCACAAAATACTCCGAGATCATCGCGATGAAGGCATCCCCGAGGCAGCTCACGTCACTGACCTCCTTCTTCATGGGCTGCTGGCAAGGGGGGTGGGGGCCACAAACTCCTCAGGGCATGCCCTCAAACAGATAGCAGCCTTCTTTTCTCTATGGGATAGGACTCAGGTATAACACAGAAAACCACCAGCTGGCTATCAGACAAGTCAGGACATCTTGAACTCTTCGCAGTGTGGTTAATGACGATGATGATGATGATGATGATGAAAACGATTAATCATAGCTGCCAGTTATGTAGCACTCTAAGGTTTTCACTGGATTGTACAAATGACGGCTGACATTTATACAGCATTACTGTGTGCAAGGCACCACACTCAACACTACCATTTTTATCTCATTGAGTCCCCACAGAAACCCTAGGAGCTAGGTGCTATTATTATCCTAATTTTACAGATGAGGAAACTGAGGCAAACTAGGCTTCGATGGCTTGCCCAGGGATATGCAGCTAGCCAATATCTGAGGCTAGATTTGAACTCAGTTCTATCCAGTGGGCTACATCTCTGCCTCATTTAATGGGTGCTGTTTTTATCTCTGTCTTCTAGACGAAGACACTGAGGCGTCCGGCGGTGAAGTCACTCCACCAGTCACACAGCAGTCGGGAGTCTGAGGCTGCATCTGGACGCTCCTCTCTCCACTGTGGCCTCCATATACTGTCTGTTGCTCATAGACTCCACAGCTCCACCAAGCTGCTTGTAGGCCGATCCCACTTAATTTTCTTTTCAAAGCGCAGTAATCTCCCCACAGGAAGCCAGTGGTGCTGTCCATATCTCGCCATGGCTAGAGCTGAAGATCACGGACCACTGGATTCTATGATGCTGAGACAGACAGTTCTTTCAGGAAGCTCCTGGGCCCCTCCACCCGCAGGACGAAGCTCTTCTTTTGGAAAGGCTGGGAGGGGCAGCAGTGGATTTGTGGTGTCAGTGTTTGGGCAGACCCAGCTTCTGCTCACCTATGAGGCCACCGCAGGCCCCACCCTGAGCTTCGTTGTCACTGGAGATCACTGGAGTGGAATTTTCATGCCGCTGTCCTTGAGATGGAGGGTTTGGTACTCTCTCTCACCGCTTGGCCTGAATCTTCTTTTAAAATATATTTTATTGAAATATTTTGGTTTTATATCACCTTTAATTCCCAATATTTCCCTCTCCCCTGCTCCACCCCAGCCAACCCTTGTAACAAAGGATCAAAAAGAAAAAGAGCAATTCAACTTAAGTAACGAAGCCATTGATCAAAGCTGACAGCACATGCAGCGTTCCGTACCCAAAGCACCCCACCTTTGCAAAGAGGGAAAGCAAGTGCTTTCTCTCGTCTCCTCAGGGGCAGGCTTGGTCGTGATTACAGGTGTTTCTGTTGTCCAGTCCTCTTCATTCATAGCCTATAGTCTTGTGTGTGCTGTCTTCTTGACTCTCTTACCCTACTCTGCATCCTTCTGCCTAAGTCTCCCTGGGCTTTTCTGGGCTCGTGGTGCCTCATTGTTTCTTCCAGCACAGGCTGTTCCAATCATTCTCCAATCAAAGAGCACCTACTTGTCAGGAGACATTCCAGATTTTCTCCTCCAGGAAACGCTGCCAGAAACATCTGGGTGCCTGTGGACCCCTTCTCTCAGTCTTTGACCTTGTTGCCCATATGTGTCAAGCGCTGAGATCCCTGGGCCAAAGGGGATGGACCTTGTGGTCACTTTCCTCATGGGTGTCTGCATGGAAGCTTCTCTGTGGGAGACAATGGATCACCGGGGATCTCTCACTTGGCTGCTGTCATGTCGTGATGGCTCCCGCTCAACATGGCCCGTTTCCTGGGTCTGCTATTTTTTACTAGACTCCTAAACTTCTGTAGGGAACTTAAAGCTCACACAGATAGGACAGAATCAGTCAGCATTTATTGACTGACTGACTGATATACATGGGATTTTTCTTTCTTTTTTTAAAATTTATTTAGTATTTTATTTTTCCTCAGTTACACGTAAAGACACTTTTTAACATTCCTTTTTAAGCTTTCTCTCCCTTCCTCCCTCCCCACCCCTCACATTGAGAGGGCAACAGTTTGATATAGGTTATACATGTGCAGTCATGCAGAACATTTCCATATTAGTCATGGTGTGAAAGAAAGCATAGACAAAAAAAACCTCAAGAAAAATAAAGAAAGCTTGGAAAGTCCGCTTCAATCTGTATTCAGTAGCCATCAGTTCTTCCTCTGGGGGTGGGCAGCATTTTTAATCATAAGTCCTTCAGAGTTTACACACAGGGTATGAGTGGACTGCACACTCTATAGGAGTGTGGCTGCTCCGAATGCCAGGGAGATCTTAGGTTGTTTTCAAGAAGGCAGAGTTCCTAGGAAGATGGGATTGGCCCCCTGCCCTCTGGCCTGTCAGACCATCTGGAATTTGTGGTCAGTTCTGGGCACCATGCATTACACTGAGAAGCTAGAGAGTGCCCAGGGCAGGGCAGGCCCTTGGGTCCATGTCATATGAAGATGTGCTGAGCTCTAGCTTCTGAAGGCCCTTGGAGGCTGCATCAGATTTGTGCCACTTGGTCCCCCAGCGGGCAGAGCCATGAGGTGGACAAATTGGCATTGAAGGTGTCAACTGGAAATCTGCGCTGTCCTGATCTTGCAGAGATGCCTGAGAAGAGCTGGTCAGAGAGGTATCATAAGGACGGGGACAGAGCAGTGTTATAAGCAGGTGGCAGGGAGAGTGTTCTGACCATGTCAAGGATGGGGGTGGAGAAAAAGCTACAGAAAGAAGCCAGATGACACCGGGAGGAGAGGCGAGAATGAAATAAGAGAGGAGACAAGCCGAGACAGCCGCTGGTAAGGAGTTTGGCTTTCAGGAGACGCGAAGTGAAGCCAAGAAAGCCCCAGGCTGAGAGCTGGAGCTAATGGGAGGCTGGCAAGTGGCTCCCTCCTCCAACCATAGCCTCGAGGCTTCTCAGGCAAGTCAACGAGCATTTATTAAGCGCCGACTGTGCGCCAGGCACTGCATTGAGTGCTGGGGACACAAGGAAAGGCAAACCCCCATGGATTCCTGACCCAGTCACAGATTCCCCCACACCAGGAGCCCCAGAAGCTCCCGGGTTAGACGCGGGCTGTCTTCTGCCTGTGCGTCAGTGGCTGCTCCCTGACGTGACTTGGGGTGAGAAGCCGACTCTGGAGCCCACCGGACCTTTTGGCGTCCGCGGTAAGCGCTCCCGGGTCTCCCCAGAGCCGGGCTGGATGGAGTGCCGCTGCTTGCCCCGCGTCCCCCCCGTACCGCCCTCCCTCAGTGGGTTCGAATTCTCCCGGTCGCTCCCGTTCCGTGGCTCTCATTTCCCCCCACGTAAACAAAGAGGCTGGACTCAGAATCATTTTCAGAACAAAACCCCTGCCAACAACACTTGGACTTCGTGCTCGGGGACCTCAAGCATTCGCTTGCATGCTGCCAGTGAAGGGGAGCTCACTCCCTTGCGGGACAGCCCGGCTCTGATCATTACTGGGAGCGCCCAGACCCCCCAACCTCCGCCTTCTTCTGCCGAGCAGACCTCGTCCAGCGCCCCTTCCAGACATCCGCCCTCGTCCCCGAGTCCTGCAGGCTGATGTGACACAGACCCCCGGCCTTCACCACCCCCCTCTCTGGTTACTCTGCAGCTGAGCGCGCTTCCCCTCCTCACTCCGCCCCCCACTTCCAAAGGGTTTGTGAGGCAGGAAGAGGAGAGGGTCAGAGACCAAGCCAAGGATGTGGGTGAAGAATGCAATAAATATGCAAAGAGAAGCTTAGGGACTCTGATTAAAGCCCAGGGACAGACCCCACCGAGAAAGATTGGCAGAAAGGGGGTAGGGGCTGGGGACGTAGGGACCTGGGCTTTCTTTTAAAATTGAATTTATTTTATACAGACTATATGGTGTAAAGGTGGGGGAGAGTTACATCCCTTACACTCCGCCCCCCTCCCGTATCCACTGAGACCCCCCTCTCCTACCCTCAGGGACCCTTTGCCCTGCCTGGTATTGCGGGGGGGGGGGGAGGGGGGGAGGGGCCTCTCTGTATTAGGGGAGGAGCTGGCCCGTCTGCACACTGACCTCCCAGCCTCCCCCGGGGAGATGCTTGTCCACCTTTGAAGGATTTGCTTCACTTCTTTTCTTCCCCTCCCTCCATGGTGGTCTGAACATGCCTGTCCAGAGTTTTCCTTCGGAGGTGAGGCAGGGCTGCACCGGTGGCAAGCTATGGGGACCCAAGAGGGTGTTGGTTCTTGGACCCCTGGCACATAGTAGGCACTTAATAAATGTGGATCGATCGATTGATCTTCCAATGTTCTTTCCCCCAGGTGTCCAAGAAGATCTATGAGAGGAAGGGGTCTTCCCAAGTCCCTTACCCTAAACACAAACAGTGGGTAGTGGGCCTTCTTCAAGGGGAGATGATGGCAGCTATAGAAGGGTCTCCTGCAGGAGAAGGGGGGTTTTGAACTCAGACCAGGGAAGCCAGGAGGCAAACTCGAGGAGGGAGGGTGTTCCAGACAAGGTGAAAGCAGAGATGGAGTGATGTGTGCAAAGAACTTTGAAAATACATCATGCAGCTGGATTGGGGTGTGTGTGAGTGTTGTGTGTGTGTGTGTGTGTGTGTGTGAGAGAGAGAGAGAGAGAGAGAGAGAGAGAGAGAGAGAGAGAGAGAGAGAGAGTAGGGGGAGGGGAGAAAGAAGGGGAAGAAGGGGGAGTGGAAGGAGGAGGGGAAGAAAGGAGAGAGGAGAAGGCTCCTGCCATTCTTGGGCTTCTAACTCTGTGCTGTCAGGTGCATCTGTTACGGGACAGCTAGCTCTTCTCTGAGTTCACGTGGTAGGTAGGTAAGCTGCTGCTGAAACAAATCTACCACAAAGCAGAAATCAGAAAAGGAAAAACCTAGGCTTGATTCTGCCACAGCACAGGCTGGGGGCTGGGGGCTGGGGGCCAGGGGCCGGGGGCCAGTGTAGAGAAAAATAACTCCCGAATGCAGATTCTGATTCTAACAAGCATGCTTATTGACAAAGTTACATGAGATAGACAGAGAACCGGTTCTTTTACACGCTGCAATCTGGTACATTCCTCTTAGGCCAGAGAAGTTAGAAGAGAGGTCTGGAATTCCACACTTCTTCAATGCCACAAAAGTGGGACAAGTTTAGCTGAACAGAATCATTCTCTCAAACATATTCGAAGGAAACAGACCTAGTTAAACAGCCTCTGTAGGTGAACTAAGTGAGGCTGCAGATTAAACTACATTTGGAGGGGGTCACAAAGGCCTGATTGAGAGAGGAGGTTTACATGTCATGGAGGGATCTGCAACAACTGGGATCCTGCTTCTTATGTGAAGAATGTTTGAGGCCTTAGGTGAATGTTCACATCCCAGGGGACAGGTATAAACCAGCTCAGTACCCTCCTAGCCAGGAGAACAGCTCTGACCTCCCTGCAAATGATGCCAATTAATAAAAGGAAACCAAAGATTGCCTTTATTCTTATGGCTAGCACTGCCCCTGACCCTAATCCTGCTCCTCAGCTGAGGCCCTTCGGGGATGCAGAGTCCAGCGTGGATCCCAGAATGTCCTGCCCCAATCCCAAGGCCAATCAGAAGGCAGTCTTGCCCCCCCCCCCCCGCTCAGCCTGGGTTTGGCCACGATGGCTGCATGCAGAAGGCTTGGAAGCCCGTTCCTCCCTCCAGCCCAGGCTCTGTCTGGCCAGCCAGGCTTCCGGAGCCCTGCACATGGTGTGAAGTGGAGCCAGAAGAAGGACACATCCTGCCGTGTGGCGGAGCTTTCAAGCCACATCCCTGAAACAGCTGATGGCTGCGCCAGGAGAGTTCAGCTTGGCCAACCTGCCATTCTCACCAAGATGCACCTGGGGTGAGGCAGGGGACCAGGAGGGAGACATGGCTTCTGACTGGCACACAGTAGGCAGCTAAACGCTTGTTGGCTGACTGAGGGATTGACTTCAGCTTGCATAGACCCTTGGTGTTTGTCAGTGCTTCCTGTGTGCCCGGAACGCTGCCAAGCACTTCACCAAAACGATCTCCTCTGATCCTCACAACAATCTGGGAAGCACACGCTCTCCTCTCCCCATTTCACAGTGGAGCACGACAGGCATAATCCTGCACAAAGGCTTGGGGGACAGGCAGGTGGTGGGGAGAGAACGGCGGTGAGGACATCTGCACAGCTCCTCAGAGCCCTCAGATCCAGGGCCAAGCGTGTTCTCTGGGAGATCCTCATTTAGATTTGGGGTTTGCTCATTATGTGCTATTTGCAATGGTCTTTTGTGTGGCCACAGTTTGGTGGGAAGGGAGTAACAAGGACCTTCCCTTGGAGTCTGGTCAGAGGCATTTCTGGTCAGAGTGGGACAAGGACAGCCTGCCGGGAAGGGGTCCTGGGTCCTGCCTCCTCCTCCCCCACGAGAGCCCACTGGTGGGGCTGGCAGACCCTTCCACTGTGCCCCACCAAGAACAGAAGGCAATGACCTTGGAGACAGCAATGACCTTGGTGGAGATCCCATCAGCCTCCCCACCTGGGAGTCCTCGCCATCCAGTCACACATGTGCTTTCTCATTTTACAGATGAGGAGACTAATTTAATGGTTTACCCAAGGGTTCACCCATAGCCAGCTGCTGTCTGAGGTGGAATTTGAACCCCGTTCTTCCTGACTCCTGACACTCTATCTCCTAGACATCATTAAAATTTGAAGAGAAATTCAAAGCCATATGGACACCTAGGAACAGAGTGGCACCTTCCTTCCCAAGCCCCGAGTGCTGACAACCTTCCCCTTCCCCTAAGTCTCTTGTGGAAGCCAAAGTTCTGATGCTTGGGGGATCCAGCTGTGTGGAATGATGCGTCCTCCAGCCCCAGCTGCCCGTTCTTCCAAACGCCTGAGTTTGGAGACCTCCACATTGGCTTCTTTGACCATCCCCAGAGCCCCCACACCCTGGGCTCTACAGCAGGGAGCCTGGCTCTGCTTCAGTAACCCTGATGGAACTGAGTTGGACAAGGAGAACTTACCCAGCGTCTCGATGGGCCAGCCTGCCCGTTGATCAAGAGGCTGCCCCAGTCCCTGCTTGAGAAGTGCACTCGCGCAGTCCGGATACAGGAGCTCATTTCGTCCAGCCTGTGTAACAGCCTGGATCCCCTCGGACTTCCAGGGAGGCTTAAAGACCTCCAGGGAGAGGAGCCCGCCACCCTGGGGGCTCCCAAGGGACTCAATGCCCCTTTTGTAGGCCGCGTGGGGCATCGTAAAGATGGAGGGCACTGGAGTCACAGGACCCACGGCTGTCACCTCCTAACTTGGGTGAGCTGGAGCACATCACCAAATCTTTGGGGGCCTTGGTTTCCTTATCTGTAAGATGAGCCTGTGGGAGTAGATGACCTCCTGGGAAGCCCCTTCCACGTCTCCTCTGCGATCCTGCTTTCTCTAATGCTAGGAAGCCTCCTTTGTGGAGCTGAGGGAAGGGGAAAGGACAGCACCTGTTAACGGAGAGAGGCTGGCAGGAAGAAACTGAGAAGGGAGGGTGAGCATGTCTACTTCAAGGACAAGATGTGGCTACACAGCTCTGTATCCATTGTACAGATGGGAAGGACAGTCACTATCAGCGTTGGCTCTAGGACCATGGGCAAATCACCTCCTCTGGGGTGGGAGACACTCATTCCTTACCTGAGCAGTTTACCATTATCATCTCTTTTGATCCTCACAACAGGCCATTTTACAGATAAGAAAATGGAGGCAGACAGAGGTATGGAGACTTGCCCAGGGTCACACAGCCAGTACAGGTCTGAGGCCAAGTTTGGACTCATCTTCCTCCCTCCAGGCCCAAGGCTGTGCCTGCCACCTGGGCCACGGGCTGAGGAGGCAAAGGAAGGCCCAAACTGTCTCTGTCCTCAAAGAGCTCACGGTCCAATGGGGAAACAACAAGTGATCTCCAGAGAGGTAAAACTAGATGATCCAAGGGCAACGCACTGGAAGATGGGGGAGGGGAAGGCTCCTGGCCGCAGGTGGGATTTGAACTGATCTCCAAAGGAAGCCAGCACGTGGAGGGGAGGAGGGAGGGCATTCCAGGCGTGAGGGATAGCCAGTGCAAAGGCACGGAGTCAGGAGACAGAGAGCTGTGTGAGAAACAGCAAGAGGGTCCGTTTAACAGGTTAGAGAATGTGGGAAGGGAAGCAGAATGCGAGCATACTGGGAAGACAGAAACAGGTGGGGCTGGGAAGGGCTTCAAACGCCAGGGCACTTTGGAGGTGACGGGAAGCCCGGCAGGTGAGTTCAGGCCCACACAACCTGTGGCCAGGGCCACTTGCGGTACACGAGAGGATTTCCTCTACAAACAAATGACAAATTCCTCTACGTGTTTCTCAGGCTGCCAGAAATCCTTCGGCACGCAGCAAGTGGCCCGGCCAAAATGGGAAAATCACTTTGGCCCCTGAATGGAGAAAGGACTGGCGTGGAGAGAGATTTGGGGCAGGCAGATATCCCGTGGTGTGCTCCGGGTTATGATACGTGATTGAGATGAATAT